>NC_039284.1:17752264-17974449 GCF_003368295.1 Carassius auratus
AATTAAAAAAAATGATGCTGGGATAAATGGTGCAATTTGTTCAAAGGCACGGAAGAAATTTCCTTAGATTTAAACAGATTTTGCCTGCATATCATTTTTATCTTCCGTTGAATTTTTTTCCGGTGGTCGGCCGTACCTGAGCGTCTCCCGCCGGCCGCTGACAGTCTCTTCTGAGTGCTGCTCTTTTGAAGAGGAACGTCTGAAAGCACAGCGTGAGCCTCAAATAAAGTAAAGGGCATTTACTATTACAAGTAATGTCCTTAATAATCTTGTTAGTGTAGACTCTCTCAGTACAGACACAGGGAACATTATTGGCTTATGGGCTGTAGTAAATAATTTAGTTTCCAATATTCAGGCTACTTTGACAGTAAATTAGAATGACATGAAAAGAGGTTGTTGAATAAAGAAAGTATCCAATCAAATTTAATTGGCTCGACTAAGGCAGCTGTAATATATTTCATAATTAAACCAAGTTGTCATAGAGCTTTAGAGCCTTGCACAAATCAAAACGTCACAAATAATTCCATGTTAGGGTTAGGCTTTTAAAACGTTCCGGTGCAATAGACATGGAAACATGGAGGCTAGTGGAACACACTAGCAACTGCATAGTAACATGTTAAAGAAAAAAAAACACTTAGAACACCTTAGCAACTGCAAAGCATTAGCTTTGAGATGGACCTAACTTCATGGCGGCAAGTTTTGCAATAGCAGACACCACACATTTCATCTTTTATTTTTTTTACATTTGAAACCACATTTTGTTTATCATAAATATGTATTAGTGTGTATAAAATGAAAGTAAAGTATTTTATTTTATTTCATTTTTTTGTTATTCTTCTTCCTAAGTGGTTGATAATCATGGTCCGTTCTCTGACACTGTGTTGTGGTTTGCTGTTTGTCTGCAGTGAAGTGTAAAGGCGGTTAAGATTTCAGAGGAAGGTCATGGAGGTGTCTGGCCTCAACGCTGTTTATCTCTTGCAGGACACAAATGACTCACCCAAATCATCCATTTTAATCACACCATTTTCTGCCCCTCAAAAGCCCCTGCCCGGCTTAATCACTCAGTTTACTTGCTGTCACAAAGAGCTTCATATCGAAACCAATGGATTTCTTCCATTTAAAGGCAAGCTTGGAGCGAGCTGCAGGCGGAGGGGTCGAGAGACTCGGGCGCTGACTGAAAAGCCAACCGATTCAAGCGTGAAACATTTAGCTATTGCTATCTCAACGCATGGCTAACAGTTTTCGCTCACCCATATTATTCATTAATATCTATAATAACCACTTGATAGTGGCCCTGACAGTCTGGGATTTTTCACTCTCATCTCTGCGTTACAATTGTGATGTTGAATTTCCTTTAACACTAGGGCTGGTCAAGTAGAAGCCTGGCGAAGAAGGTGACAGGGTCAGCTGCAAAGTTAGTTGTGTCTAGAAGGTAACCCTAATTCTGCATGAAAATCACGGTCAGTATTCATATAACCAGGCTGCAAAATTTAGAAATGTAAATTGCATTCCTTTCAATTATTGAAATGGAATTGGAATTAAATTAGCCACACCCACAGGAAGCCAAACTGGAATTTGAATTGTAATGGACTTGCAACATTCAGTAAAATGAACTTGAAAAGTTTGGGGTCACTAAGATTATTTTAATGTTTCCTCTTCTGTTCACCAAGGCTGCATTAATTTGATCAAAATACAGTGAAACCGTAATATTGTGAAATAAAAATTTGATATAACTGTTTTCTAATTTGAATATTTTTAGAATATAATTTATTCTTTGATGTAAAGCTGAATTTTCAGCATAATCTCTCCAGTCACATGATCCTTCAACAATCAGTCTAATATGTGAATTTGGCATTTAATAAATATTTCTTATTATTATCAATGTTGAAAATGCTAAATATTTTTGTTGAAACCATGCAAAAATATTTTTCCAAATATTCGTTTTTTTTTTTTTTTTTGTATTTTATTTTCCTAAATTCCTTGGTGAAATGAACAGAATTTACTGTATTTTAAATAAACATTTGAATGTTTTTACTGACACTATTGATCTATGAATTGTTCATTTACTTAAAAAAAAAAGAAAAAGTATTGACCCCAAACTTTTGAACAATACTGCTTGAATCTCTGCACTTTTTCAGAGTCTAATTCAAATTGCAATTTTGTATCCAGTTTGCCAACTCAGCTGAATTGAAATTTAAATGCATCCTCAATTGAATTCTGAATGTGCAAGAACGTTTGAACACACATTGCTATCCTAACCCTAGCAGACCAAGGTTTACTTTGCAGACACAAGCAGCAAACTCTCCAAATCCCAGCATTCCTGTGCCCCGTACATGTCATGTAGCACACTTGGAACACCCTGGTGCTGTTTTGCCAGTGGGCTTGTATTAGGTCAGTCTGTGGGCCCACTAAGGAGTCCAGACGCACAACCCAGCTGCAGGCTAGCTCAGATTCATTCTTCAATGTGTGTCCATCACCGAGCCTGGCGGTCACCACCACTGGGACCAGAGCCCGGTCAATCAACAGATCGCCCGAGGCCTTCGACAGCACCACGTTCCTCCCCCTCCATCCCCACTCAATCACACTATCTGTCCTCACACGGTGACCGCCACTAATGAGAATGTATATGTACACATGAATAAAACATGAAATTCATTGTTTTTGGTAACAGAAGCTCTCACCACGAGCAGCTTCTTGATGGGAGCCCACTTTGAAGTCCCTCGCTGAAACGCTTGCAGCGTTTGATTGAATTTGTTGCTTGCTTGAAGTAATTAGAAATTACACTGACTTCTCCTTGTTGCGATGTCCTTGCTATGAAAATCTTCGTTGGACAGAAGCTCCAAGAAAATTACTTCATTTACCTTTTATCAGCTCTCAGTGACCCATGATTCATTTAACTGTTCTTTCTGTTGAATGCTTACATTTTTTGAGTCAGATAATAGGATGAGCAGCCAGTGAAAATCGACACAACAGGAATTTCTAGTTTCCTCTGGCCTGGTAATGAAATATAGATTTGAAGAGATTTTCTGTGTGACTGCGCAGGTATAATAAACTTGTGAGTTTTGTTTAAAGTCACAGGCTAACTACCTGATTGGTTCAATAGGAAAGTTATCAATGACTGTTTTTAATATTCATCTTTTGACGAAAATCAGACACAGTAGAAGATTAATTAAAAGTTTGTTTGCAGCTTTATTTGTTTCTCTTTCTTTTCTTTTTCTTTTGAGATTTAAAAAGAGAAAAGAAAAACCTGGAATATATATGTAGGTCTGTTGAGCTGTAGTATATTTAACATAAAATTGTAATGTAATGTAGACATAATATTATCGGTTATGTGATTTTATTTTATTTTATTTTC
Source organism: Carassius auratus (assembly GCF_003368295.1). Lineage (NCBI taxonomy): Eukaryota > Metazoa > Chordata > Actinopteri > Cypriniformes > Cyprinidae > Carassius > Carassius auratus. The sequence goes on from NC_039284.1 coordinate 17,755,620, forward strand.
TCTATTTTATATTATTGTACTTTTATCTATTCTTCCAATATAGTAGACTCCTTTTTTTTTCCATAGACACAATGTTTTATGCAGTTTCTTATTTTTTTTTAGAGGGTTATTATTTTCCTCCAACCACCCTTGCATTGATAAATGTTTTGCATTGCATTTTGATTACAGGTTTGATATTACTTGTGATTTTTTTTATGTGATTTTTACCCTCCCATTCAACCATGGTAATGTCAGTTGAAAAGTATATATGTTTCGACATTGGTTCGACCAATGGCGTAAATTTGAGGCGGGGTCACCAACAATAGATGGGGGAGGGTTTTCAGCAGTCCAGTTTCAAAAAGTCCTTATTTTTGTAAGTTCAAAATAACCTAATTCTAATTCATGAATTTTATGTCCAATGCTTTTAAATAAAGCATTTTGGAAAAAGATTATATTTCAGGCAAATTTACCAAATAACTCTGACTTTAAAATAGACTTAAAATGTGTTATCTTATGTTGTAAAGCAATATAAGGCTTGATTTGGAGTGCTTTAGCTGTAGTAGAGCAGCTGGTAGATTTGGAGGACAGCGGTGTGTGTTGTGTCAGTAGTGTCAGCAGTATTACACATCCAGTCGTTCACTTCCTGTCAGCTCTTAAGCTGCCAAGCCAATTACAGCTGAAGGAAACCGTGTGTAAATCCTCAGGCTGGATTCACATTGTTTTGGGCAGGTCAGAGGAGCGTGTTCAGCTGATTAAAATTGCAGCTCTCTTTTCTTCTTTTCTGTTTTGTTTGGATGTCGTCCCAACAAGATGCATCTTAGCAGAGACTGTAAGCGTTAATTGTGAAGATGAGAGCGAGGGACCCCTGTGTTCATCTTAACGGAGACCAGATCAGTGTTTCCCGCGTCGTCCATGTGTCGTGGCAGCTTGCCGCCTCAGACGGTGTTGTAAAAGAGCTGATGTCATTAAATGATATCGACTTCAAGGCAGCACTGATCTCGCCTTTCTGTCTCTCGCTCTCTCTCTTTTTAAAGGATTCAAATTATGCAGATCCTTTAATTAAACTCTGGCATAGTGAGTTTTTTTTTCCTTCTCCCTCTGTGTTTGTTGATTTGAATTTGCATTGCATGAATGTGGGCTGTGTCTGCGGGGTCTGTGTAATATAAACCACTTCCTCCGTGTGTATCGTCTGACTGCTTTATTCACACTTCCACTAGTGCTTAGAAATGGGCTTGTTTCTGAGAACATCTCAAATTAAAACATTAGCTTTTTCAGTGAATATGAAGCATGAATCTTTAGAAATGAGTTGACTTGTATCCTGTAAACATGGTCAATGTACATGTACACCTTTTTATTAAATATACTGTAAGGTCATTACTTAGTCACATTGAGTATGTGTTTACATGAAAACTACAGAATTTCATATTTCAGTTTTTGTTTTAGAAAAGTTGGACAAGGTGTTCTAAAAACGGTATATTCTGAGTAGCTTATAGCTTTGGATATTAAAGTAGAAAGTATCCAAAGTTTTGGAATTGTATTGTATTTCTATTGTATTATATTATTTTTATGTATGTGTGTTTGTTTGTTTGTTTGTTTGTTTATTTGTAATGCAGCATTTCATAGCATTGCATCACTACTCACTGGAATTCATTACTGGAAATGGTCATTTGTTTATTTGTTACACTAAACAATTCTAAGTAAATCACAACTATTTGAGATGGCAGTATCTTTCCAGTATTTTATTTTGTTTTATTTTATTTTGTTTTGTTTTGTTTCTCCACTACTCATTATTTGCATTCATTATTGGAAATTATTATTTAATTATTATTCACACTATTATTTATTAAAGTACTATATCAGATCTATTCAAGATGGCAATATCTTCGTTGAATTACATTTTATTTTTTAATTTATTTATCTATTTTTTAAATGCAATATTTCATTTCGATACTCCACTACTCTCTGGAAATCTGTTATTGGAAAAAATAATTTGTTTATTTATTACACTAAATGGTTCTAACGATATCAGAGCTGTTCAAGATGGCAATATCTGTGTGGTATTTTATTTTATTAAGTTGCAGCATTTCAATGCAATACACCATTACTCACTGGGATTCATTATTGAATTAGATAATTTGCTAATTGTTTGTTAATTTACTTATAAATTACCAAAAGTTATTAGAAAATATTAAAAGTTATTACCTAGTTATTAAGTACAGTAATTATTTAGCTAGGTTAGGTAATTTCCCAATGCTGATAACAAATGATTTATATATATATATATATATATATATATATATATATATATATATATATATATATATATATATATATTTTTTTTTTTTTATATATATATATATATATATATATTAGGGGTGTAACGATACGCGTATTCGTATTGAACCGTTCGGTACGACGCTTTCGGTTCGGTACGCGGTACGCATTATGTATACCGAACGGTTCGTTGGAGTATTTAATTATATTTGAAAAAAAAAAAAAAAGAGAGAGAGAAATATAATGATATGCGTTCAACAAGGTAGCCCAATAACCCAAACAACGTAACAGGCAACGCCCCTGACACTCCCGAAGAAGAAAAAAACACCATCTTATATGTTTATGTTAGGCTACTCAGCAGGCGCTCGCTCACTCAGTACACGCTGAAGGCTCGTTGCAAAATAGCCAATGCGTTTAACAGACTAGAAATGAGAAGATCCTCCAATAACCAACAGGTCTGGTGTTTGGGTGCACTTTGGATTCCCTTTAAGCTATAATGGTGATGGCAAGAGAGTGGTGGATAAAAAAACAACGGTATGTCGCATCTGCAACATGACAGGGTACACTTATATTTCTGGTCTGTTAAATGCATTCGACATTTTGCAACGAGCCTTCAGCGCGTGCTGAGTGAGCGAGCGCCTTAGGGGGCGTTCACATATCGTGCCTAAAAACGCATGGAAAACGCTAAGCGCGTCTTTCTCCTCCTTTCCAAAGCGCTCGGGCAGAAGCGCTCATGAGGCGTCTGTCTTTGCTAAGCAACAATGACGTGCTCTTTCCATGAGACGCGGAAATTTCAGCGAAGGATAAATGGATTTGCAGCTCTAAAAATCGCTTGCAGTAGCTCTGCTACTAAATTTATTTCAAAATTGCAATCCATATACAACTATGATCAGCTGATCCTTCATCTTGGCTGAGCTCTCAACGTTGTTACGGGTAAGGATGAAGCTGATTGGTTGGTTCTTGTCACATGACCCACGGTGCGCTTGCGGCATTCTGAAAAGTTGAGATGTTTTTACATTTTGCTGTATCTAAAACGTATCGAACCGAACCGAACCGAACCGTGACATCAGTGTATCGTATCGAACCGAACCGTGAATTTTGTGAACCGTTACACCCCTAATATATATATATATATATAATGTACTGTTAACTTAACATGCAATCTAGTTTATGTCACAAATGTTCATTTTGTAACTGTGTTTGCACTTTGGGTAGGCGGAGGCTTTATCCCTGTGTGCTTCTTTTTGTGCTGGTTTAGGGCATCAGATGATGATAGTAGAATCAGATAATGATTACCCACCGTGTCGAAGTGGGCGAGTTGTGTTGTGGCACAGGGCCGTAGGAGGAGTGACATTAGCATTTAAAACCCGAACAAGCATCATGAATAATACCCTGCAATACAAAACGCTCAGTGATTCCTCCTCCACGGACCGAGCCATTCCTAGAAGCCAAAAGTAGACGAGAAAGTCCTTAATTGACAATTTCTTGAAAATTGCTAAGGGGGAAAAACAAAAGACTAGCCTTGGGTTGCCAAAGTGTAATAAAGCATTTCTCATCACTGTCTATGTGATTGAGCCTATACAAAATCGATTTATTTCCCGGGTAACTCACAATAATTGAAATACAGACAACGTTTGGTTCCAATTTACCAGCAATAAAGTTGTAATGGGGTTTTCTCTGCAATTTTAGACCTAATACACTCATTCTAAAGAGCAGTATTTTTGCCAGTCGAACAAATAGCATCACTGAGGCTTACAACCTGTAATAGGCCCACATTGATGCACACATTAAACTTGTTAAATCAATTCGGTAGACACTTTCTAAAATGGACTGTCGTTTCTCTCTCTAGTGCAGTCGGCTCATGGCCTCTACACATATCAATCACTGGCGCTCGTCCCGAATGATTCAGCTCTTTTAGTTAGTCATTATTTATGCTTCAAAGACACAGAAGGTAAAAAAAAAGCTTGAGAATGTATTTATAGAACAGGGGAGTATTCAGGATGTACCGTCATTCTGGCACAGAAAGGATCTGGACGGGGTGCAAATTTATATTGGCTTCTTATGGATTTTGCTGTTTAACCATTCAAAACATTTCTGGCTTGGTTTCCGAGGGCGGTTTAACCAAGTCGGTGGATTTATCTATCAATTATTATGAATGAAATACCTCTGCCGTGGACATGGCATATGATATATCTGAAATAATGAAATGGTTTTATTGTGACACAAACTCTTTTTGAAAATAGTTTAGTCCGTTTAGCCAAAACTCACCTCGAGTTGATTTTGACAGCTGTCAATCATCAGTCAACATGTTTATAGAAAATATGAATGCAATCATCAGCAGTAGGTACTGTATATATGGGAATGTTTTTGTGACATATCAGGACACAACTCTGTATAATGACATGGGTATGACACAGGTATTACAAGGAGAGGGTGACTTATGAGGACATAACCCATGTCCCCATTTTTCAAAACGCTTATAAATCATACAGAATGAGTTTTTTTTGAGAAAGTAAAAATGCAAAAAGTTTCCAGTGAGGGTTAGGGTTAGGGTTAGGGTTGTTTAGGGCGATATAATATACAGTTTCTACAGTATGAAAACCATTACGCCTATGGGATGTCCCCACTTTTCACAAAAACAAACGTGTGTGTGTGTGTGTGTGTGTGTGTGTGTGTGTGTGTGTGTACTGTACATATAGAATTTGCAAGTATATCAAACTATATTTAGTTTTGTATATATATTTTGGAATTCAATTAAAAAATGGGTAGAGATATCTTAATATCTAAAAAAAGATTTACTGTGAATCTACTTTAAGTCTAGAGTGGGAGACTAGTTAGTCCAGCTTAAACCAGCTTGTTTAACCAACTAATACCAGCAAACTGACTTAAAAAAGGTGTAACTGTTGTGATTCATTTGGAAATCCATGTCTGTATTTGTATTTTTGGAATAGTTCCGGTGCTGATGTCAGTGTGTTTCTCGCAGATGTGCTGTATTATCATGTGTGTGTCATCTGGCATGAGTTTGTGAGCTTGAGGGTGAAACAGACCGGCGCTGTTGTAGCGTCAGTGTAGCAGCTTCTATTGTGCTGGTACACAGGTACAGTAATTAAACTGTCTCATCGCCGAATCCCCTCGGCCTGCCAGAAGCTGATGTATTATAGAGACGTTCAGCTAATCGATTAAAAGTGCTCAGACGGGGGAGATGTTTGACAGCCCAGCACTAAGATGAAATTAGTGTGAGGTGTGTGTGTGTGTGTGTGTTTGAGGCCGCAAGTGACCACGGCCCTGTGGGAGCAGAGCTGGGTAACGTGGACAGTGTGTGTGCTGATACCCGTGTAATTAGGAGCACCACGTTTCGACAAGATTACCAAATGACCCCAAACACATGGAAAGGCACGGGAGTAAAAACAAGGGGGCTGAGGAGGAATCCAGGGGCGAGGGATGCGGCGGAGGGGGGCTGATGTGCTTTCCAACAAACTTGGCCTCCATCCAGCATGGCTGAAAATTACATGAAATTATTCAGCTGCGGGGGAATGTGAAATCGCACTAATTGGCTTTTGAAGTAGCCTGTGTGTGCGGCTGGAAAGGCCAAGGCCGGCCGCGGTGTACCCGCTCGGGAGCTCCACACAGCCTCAATCGATTTCACCGCTGATATTTCTTCGAATCAACACTTATTTTACATTGGACACGAGGGCCCCTTTTAAATGTAAATCTGGTGTAAACTGCACTTGTTGGTCCGAGCACAAACAAGCTGGAAGGGTGTGTGCAAACATAGACATGTATTTACTTCAAAAGGCAGCTCTGACCATTCACTTTCGAGAGGGAACCTGGTAAACATTCTCGGTTTGTCTTCTTCCAACTGTTCGACCAAACAAATATCAAATGCAGTGTGTTTTATTTGCTGACAGCATCCAGGAGCAGAACATGGATTTTACAGGGAGTGAAAAGAGGGGTGTGTTTGTGATGGACCCCTGTGGATCAATAAATATGGTCATGGAAGTATATTTGGTAACACATTACTTGAAGCATTTTTATTTAATTTATTAACATATTAATGCATTAATTATGTCTTTTAATGCACTTTACAGTTTAATGAATTTCAGAGTTTAATAATCAATAAATAAATGTAATGTATCTTATGACTAATTGTAACCAGTTATGTATATAATATATTATAATACTTATCTATTTATTTTTACAGCTATTAAAATATAATGCAAAAAAATATAATGGCAAACATGAATTTAAGACGTGGTAAGGAATCTCCAAATATAATGCTTTGTTTACAATTATGACAATATATAATGCATTACAACCTAAATTATGAATAACTTTTGTGATGTATTATATATAAAGCCTTCAAGTAAAGTGTCATTTTGTATTTTAAGGACCTTTTTTTTTCCCAGTGTGACATTATTTAAATTATATAATTAAGGTAATTTCACCTTAATCACCAAAAAGATCAAATTTTTCATTAGTGTAATGCCAAAACCTATATTATTTCAATTGTATTATCTATTCAGTCTGTTCTATCAAACATGAAGGTTTCTCTAAACTGGTTTTGTTGTGGTCAGCTGTTTAGACTCTACTCTCTCACATTTCACCGTGGCTTATAATGAACCCGGGAATCAGATGAAAGCTTGATATTGTTTCTCACCATCAAATAAAGTCAAACAGGCTTCGTAAAAAAGTGTGTATTCAGCAACACCCTGCTTGTTTCCATTGAATTATGCAGCTCAAAAACAATGACATGTTTTATCTGCTTCCAGCTCACATAATCATTACAATTAGAAACCGCTTTATGAGAGTCTCATGCTTCTGAGCGCTGAGTTTAGCCCAAGCTGCAGCTGAGAGCAAACGGTTGAAACACCGATTTAAAAAAAAAACTCATCTGAGGCTTGTTTGAAATACAGACCCTTGTCTAATGCTGAAACTCTGCTTCATTCTGCTTCACTTTGCAAGGGCATTTCACTAAAACAATATATAATATATTTTCGTATGGTTTCATTGTATGAATTGTTTTTTATGTCTTTTTTTTTTTTTTTGGTGAACTATCACTTTAAAGATCACATTTAGCAGAATGCTTCCCTGAGAAACGAGCGGAGATACAGTAGGTAAAAGTTTTTCTGCTGTGATTAGACGTTGCATGGAAAACACCTTCAGCGGAGGCTGCAGCCGTGAAATGCGTTTGTATTCGGCTCATTACTCAGCAAAGTCAGCCTGGAAGTGTGGCGGGCCGTGCTGCCCTGACGCTACACCGGTGACAGCGTTTGCTGACATGCATATTCCTCCACACCACTAACAAGGAAGGGAGATTACCTCAGCACCTCCGAGTGTGTGTGTGTCTGTGTGTGTGTAATTTCTTGCTGAGGCAGAGGAGAGCCACTGGACTGCCTCACCAAACACAGTAACTGGAAACCCTCCTACATCAGCCCAGTCAGTCCCCTCAAACCTCGCCGGATTCGCCCCAACAATCCATCTGAGAGACCCACAGCCCATGTCAAACGTTCATTCATGGGGAACCGAGAAAAATCTGCCATTGCTGTTGAATGCCCTGTGAAGTGTGTTCCTCTTGAATCTGTCTGAATCTGATTGTTGCCTTTTTTGAATCTGAATTTTCTCTCTTAACAGTCATTTCTCCAGCATTTTCATGCAATTATACATTTCTTCTTATTTAATGCACCTTGGTGTTGTCATACTGTGGTAAACTTGATTCTTGACTGTTTTTAATCAATGTGGCATAATTTATATACCCTCATTGAGAGCAATATACGGTGTAAACTGAGAGTCATTTGTGAACATAATTGAGGTTTAATGCACAGCTATTTGGAATTTTGGACCAATGAGAATTCACAATGGGTGGAGCTTCCAAGCATGACATCACATAAATAGAAACAACTGAGCAGCAAACCATAATATTATGCTTTGTTTGTCAAGGTCATGGCTGGTCAGAGCATACTTTAGAGGGAGTCTAATTCTTTTTATGTGTTTTATATTATGTATTTTCCTTAAGTCTAAACTTTTCTGACTGTGTGATGGAATTGACCAAAGAAATCACCAGTGGGTCAGGGTGTTCAGTCAAAAAATGATATGTTTGCCTTCAGTCAGCCGCGGTCTCATAGAGAAACCTTTGCTGCTTCTACCTGCCTTCATTTGCTCTGTTTTCTCTCGTCCTCCTCTTTAGCACATGACCAATGATGACCAATCGCGTTTGCAGTAGAGCAGTTAAACTGTTTTATTGCCGCCACCCTCGAAGCTTCGGAGTCTTCAATATTCCCTGTAATGGTAGATTAATTTCTGGTTTGCTAATGCAATCCTGGACAAAATACTTTAAACAGGTTTTAAAGGGAAGGTGGGGGAGGGAGGGGGTGTTTGTGGGGATGGCTGGGAAAGAAGCAATCGGTGCACAAAAGCAATCAAGCCGTCGTGGAGGACAAAGCCAGCACTGCTTTCCCGAGGAAGCACCACAACATGTGAAATTGACCTGTTCTTTCACCTAATTCTCTGCCAAGGGCAAGTGTGTTAGGAGGGGCACACACACACACACACAATCACACTCACACACAGGACTGTAGAAGAGATCCATTACACTGTCTTCTGCAGGAGAGATCTTAAAAACAGTGGAGAGGAAGCAGATAAGAGGACTTCTTTGCATTGGTGGTAAAACAATTGGCCAATACTCTAGATACATTGACATTGAGGAGGAATGCTGAGATTAGTGCTGTTTGGTGGTTGATTGTAATATTTTATAGTTGCTCCCTCACCGTCCTGAATATGGGGTTATATTCTAACCACCCACTATCACACACAGGTTAGATAACAGAGCTGAAGGGAATGTGTTACAAAGGCTCTCAGATAATGCAGTGAACAAATAGGTCTGATAGCAGATCTTAATTAAATCACGATGATGCTCGATATGGTTTGGTCAAATCTTTTTTTTTTTAAACTGAAGTGTAACTCCATTGGTCTGTTTCCTGCAGTTCCATTCTTTAAATTCAATATAACTTAATATAGATAACCTTTTAATGTAAGCAATATTTTATATAATTATATATACATTTTTCTATGAATTGTTTATTAGTAGTATTAGTAGTATTTATATAGTAAATTATTTTTTAAATATATGTGTCATTATATATCAAAATCTGCATGAAATCAAAATGTAATGCATATCACTTAATTTATATTATTAACGATAAGAAAATTCATGATGTTATGAATTTGTGTGTTTATTGATATATACATATATAAATAAAAAAGTAATAAATAAATACATAAATAAATTATTCTAATAATAAGCCCAGGTAACATTATTAGATGATGTTAAGTAATAGCTTATATTTATGCAAACTCACAATCCCACCTTACATTTTGTGTCTGTGCATTACACATATTTCAATCATATCATAGATGTAAATTAGTTTTTTAACATAGTTTCTTGTCGACTTTAGTGTTCTGAAAACTTTGTCTAACTCTAACATGTCTAACTAGTGTAGACTAATCAAGCCTTTTGTAAAACTTACTTAAAGTTATCACAAATCTTAAAGAAAAAAAAGATATAAAACTTCGATAGATATCGAAAATATCGATAAAGCAGGTTATGAAACTGCTCAGTGATTTCTGAATTTTGCAGGTTAAATTTGATAAATGTTGAGGAATCTTTGTGAATATTTCTACATAGTTAGAATTTTTTTTTTTATATTTCTTGAAACAGATCTGTTCTGAGCAGTATTCATGTTCACCTCTAGCTTCACGCTGACCTCTACGTAATGAACTACTTGTAGCGTACTAAATCAGCTCAGAGTATTTAACACAGCAGAGGAACTGATTTCTCCATGTAACTCAACGTTTGCAATGAGATGACTTGTATCCTAATGGCTAGTAATTAATTCTTTCCACCTCCCTCTCTTCCTCTCTCCATCCCTTTATATTCCCCTCCCCCCATTTTTTCTCCGTCGTGCTCTGAGGATAGTTCTACTTTTCCAATGCTTTATCTAATGCATAATGTTCATTTCAGGCCCCTAATTAGGTTTAAATGAAAATTGGCTCTGCAGAAAGATTGATAGCTGGGAAAGCATCAAACCACCCAGCATGTCCCGGAGTTGTGAGGCTTAAAATGCAATTTGATGAAGCAGTGCTGCGAGGAGCGCAGTGTTCATTATTTTTACGTGCAGGTACTATCCCAGAGGTGCACCTGACGTGCTCTGAGTCTACCTGGACATGAACACAAATACCACCCTCTTTGACTGCCGCTTGCTTTTATTACTGCTCTTTTACTCTACTGCTTCTTCCACAAGTACAGAAACTGTCCACAACTTAGTGAGATGCCTAACTAGACAGCATTTTTGAGTATTACTAGCACACTTTTACAGTAAGCTGTACATAGGCTAACATGCACACTTTAGGTACTAATTTGAACCTTTTATGTACTAATACACAACCCTTAGGTACTAATTTGTACCAACTATGTACTTATATGCACCCTTTACCTAAAATATACTATATATATATATATATATATATATATATATATATATATATATATATATATATATATATATATATATATATATATATATATATATATATATATATATATATATATCAAGAGTATTGATGAATAATACTTCCAATCTAATAGAAAAGTGATTTTTATTTTATTTTTACTTTATTTATTTTTTAACCAGAAATTGCTAGTGCTGTTTTTGTTTTCTCTTCAGAGGATTGTGTGATTAGCTTAGCAACATGCTAATGGAAAACTCTATTGGAATTTATTTTTAGTAGAAGTAAGCTTCACATAAGATGCTGTATTCGTGTGATGTGTGTGTGGATCAGTCACTTTTGAGGTTCCATTTCAGTTTTGACGTTGTCTTACAAAGGAGTTGCCTATGAAAGCAGTAAACAGAAGGCAAACAGATACACATTAACTCTAAATGAAAAAGAAGCTGTTTCATAATGGTCTTACACAGCAAAAAATCCTGTTCTTACTCTTGGTATCTTGATCTTGTTTTCCAGTAGAAATATCTAAACATATTTTAAAACGAGATGAATTTACCTCAGTAGCAATCTTGCACAGATATGAGTGTATTGTTTCAATGGCAGAATTTGTCTTGTTAGGCAAAAAATATTCCAAAATGTTTATTCAATCAATCTATCTATCTATCTATCTATCTATCTATCTATCTATCTATCTATCTATCTATCTATCTATCTATCTATCTATCTATCTATCTATCTGTCTGTCTGTCTGTCTGTCTGTCTGTCTGTCTGTCTGTCTGTCTGTCTGTCTGTCTGTCTGTCTGTCTTGGTCTGCCTGTCTTGGTCTGTCTGTCTGTCTGTCTGTCTGTCTGTCTGTCTCGGTCTGCCTGTCTCGGTCTGCCTGTCTCTGTCTGTCTGTCTGTCTGTCTGTCTGTCTGTCTGTCTCGGTCTGCCTGTCTCGGTCTGCCTGTCTCTGTCTGTCTGTCTGTCTGTCTGTCTGTCTGTCTGTCTGTCTCTGTCTGTCTGTCTGTCTCAGTCTGCCTGTCCCTGTCTCTCTGTCTGTCTGCCTCTGTCTTTCTGTCTGGCTGTCTCTCTGCCTGTCTTTGGCTGTCTCTCTGTCTGTCTGTCTGCCTCTGTCTGTCTGTCTGTCTGTCTGTCTCTGTCTGTCTGTCTGTCTGTCTGTGTCTCTCTGTCTGTCTGCCTCTGTCTGTCTGTCTATGTCTCTCTGTCTGTCTGCCTCTGTCTGTCTGTCTGTCCCTGTCCGTCTGTCTGTCTGTCTGTCTGTCTGTATGTCCCTGTCTCCCTGTCTCTCTGTCTGTCTGCCTCTGTCTGTCTGTCTCTCTGCCTGTCTCTGGCTGTCTCTCTGTCTGTCTGCCTGTGTCTGTCTGTCTCTGCCTGTCTGTCTGTCTGTCTGCCTCTGTCTGCCTGTGTGTCTGTCTGTCCATTGTTATATCATTCTATGGTTCTGTTGTTCTGTCTCATTTTTTATTTCAGTTTTACTTATTTTTCAACGTTTCTCTCTTGTACACAACATAGACAAACTATCTTTCTGATGTTCTGTTATTTTCTCGTTTTTTCAATTGTTTTATCTGTCTATCTTTCTATGTGTTGCTCTATCCTTTGTTCTGTTTATATATTATTCTTATCTGTTGTTCTTGATTTGTTTATCTTTTTCTCTCACATATTTACACATATGGCCTGATTTCTATGCTCTTTTAAAGGCTCTTTATTACAATTAGATGTAGTTGTTGTTGTTATTTTATCAGATGTCCATTTGACATTCAGTAGCATTACTGAAGATCGTCTTAAATTAACCGGCTCAATTTGATTCATCCTATATGAGATTGTTAGCCTCCATGTGAGCATCATGACATAAAGCGCTGTTCATCACTATAATCTGGGGCTCAAATACAGTACCTCTCTATTTCTCTCTCCTTCTCTCTTTCTCCTCTCCTCACTGGATCATGTCATTGTGGGTTAGCTCCTAATTACTCTCTCCCAGAGATGTTCCAAATATTCCCCTGGTGCTAATATTTTTCTGCCTCAACGACTCATTATGTTGTTTGGCAGCCTGAAACATCAGCCTTTCAATGTCTGAGCGTCGCGGCTCATGTACAGTCTTCCACCTCTACACCTCTCTCTCTCTCTCTCTCTCTCTCTCTCTCTCTCTCTCTCTCTCTCTCTCTCTCTCTCTCTGCTGGTCTGTTTCAACAACTACTCTGGTTGCCGTGGCATCGCAGGTTGTTCTGTGCCGTGTGAATGTGCCTGTAATCATCTATGTTATAGATTCAATAGCGTAAAGCCTGAGTCTCATGTCTGCTCAGCTTCTGTTGATTGCACACATATTATCCACCCCTTTCAGGCATCATTCTGCTGTAAGGTCGATCTGCCCAGTCTATCCTCTGTCTACTTACACTGTCATTTCCTTTCTGTTCTTTATGTGATTTTTTATTTATTTAATTTTTTATTTTGTTAAGGAATCAAACTGGGAAAGCATAAAACCACACTGCATGTCCTGGAGTGGTGAGCTTGAAAATGCATATTACATATTATACATATATTTTTATTATTCTTTACAACAAAATTATGTATTTATATATATATATATATATATATATATATATATATATATATATATATATACTATATGTGTGTGCACTGGATGTAGTTACTAGAAAACAAATACAATAATACATTACATATATTATATTACATTATTAATGTATATTATATTACATTAAATTGTTTTGCACTTAGATTAATATGAATTTAAATGTAATTATGATTATATAATTTTAACTGAAATAACACTTAATACTGAAATAATACTTAATAATACTTATGTACTGTATATATATATTACATATTATACTTTTTATTACTCTTACTTGTATATTAAAACTATAACTTATATATGTTCTAAATTATTAGATTAAGAAATTAGAGAATTAAATGAAAAAGAAAGTCATCAGATGGTTAAAAAAATTTAATGAATTTAAAGTGACAGAAATAAGAAATAATTTAGAAGCAGATTTAAGGAAAAGTCTGAACACAATTGCTCTATTTTCAGTCTAGGAGAAACAACTGAGATACTAATGAGATCACTTTTTATTTTAATGACTGCACATTCACATAGAATCATCTTAACTCTCTTAGTCTTGAGTATTTTGCCAGGTAGGATGTATTGAAGTCGAGGACATCTGTAGAGGACAACATGGTGGCGTCTCAGTGCACATATTTTGATGTGTGTGTGTGTGTGTATTGAGACAGTGTGAGGCGGGCAGGTTTAGTGTTGCGTCTGCTAGAGGCATGTAATGCTTCAGTTGTGAGCTGTGAGAGGAAAGTGTCTGGAAAACACAGACTTCATGGTACATAGAGCGGCCTTGATGTGTCTTCAGCCCCTCACAGAACACATATCAACCATGACATCCGCCGTTATGTGTTTCAGTCTAAAGAACCGTCCCAGAACTTGAGGAAAGTGGAAAAGTCTGGTCTTTCATTTGACAAGTTGTTTCATTTTTTGTAGCCGTTGTGTTAATGTCTTAATATTGTATTCTGTTTGATTGGATCATCCTTGCTGGGAATTTCTTCCTTTGGCCTCATCAGCATGTGAATTATTAAACAGTGTAAGCAAAGTTAATAGTCAAGTGCTGACCACATGCTTCAGGATTTCTGGGGCTTCTTCAGCAATCCTTAATCCACCAATCAGGATGTTTGCTTATTAATTTTTTTAAATGCTAGGAAATGTTGGAGATTTGATGCACTTCTCAAGTCAAAAGGGACAGCATTCAGTTCTCCGCTGTTTTTCAGCACGTGTCCTGCAGGCCTGGCCAGCTTCGGTTGGGTTTCTGAGAGAAGCCTGCTGCTGCACTTTACTAATGGATTGTTTGTGTGTATGTCTGCACTGGAGGACAGCGTAGGTAGCCTGCCTTGTGCTTTAATGCGGTTTGCCATAATGAATGCATTTCCAAATTAGATGAGGCTTTTTTTCTCCCCATTATTTTCTTTTGCTCGTCGCGTGGTATTGATTCAGTTGCGGTGCCCCCTGAACTTGACCTTGCTTGGGCTGGTCAATGTCAATATCTTGTACTCCTTTGCCTTTCCTCGTCAGAGCAAACTATTGATAGTTGCATTTAGCAAGTGGGACTCCCAGGATCTAAAGATCCATACGAATTTCGGAGGTGTTGGAATAAAGCATCAGCCTCTCGTGAGAACCAGAGAATAGCACAGCATCCTTGACTTAAAGTCAAGATGAAATCAAACTGACCGGGTGCTTGATTCTTTATCCTGAAGAAGATAAAATGTGGATGTCATTTCATGCTCAACACAAAAATATTTAATTAGATTTGTATTATTGGTTAATGTGTGTGTGTGTGTGTGTGTGTATATATATATATATATGATTAATAGTGTTTTTAATTATTATTTTAACTGGTCTCCAAGCCTGGTCTGACTGGTCCTTTGGCTGGTTTTAGAGGGGGTTTGACCACTTATCAGTGGTTTAAGCAGGAATGTTTGTGATTGACTTGACAGAAATACATTGACAGGCGACAAGGTTTTCCAGTTAAAACAGCGGGTGTATGTTCACCGTGTTTTACTGCCATTTGTTTGCTGCATCGGTGAAAATGAATGGCTTTTGTTCTTGAAATGGCTCTGCTTTGAGGATAATGCGAGCTGTGAGTGTGATGTCGCTCTGTTTCGCTCTCCGTCGGTTTTGATACGGATCGTGAGTGGACAGTGCTTGTCAGCTGGAGAGCTTGTGTCCCGCTCTCCCCGGCCCTCTTATCTCTGTATCTGACACAGTTGTTTCTGCTCGTGATGAGAGGAAACAGCACAATGATAAAATACCAAATCACTTCAGCGGGAACTTCAGAGCCCCTACAAGCTTTCCATAGGCATTTATTCCTCACTGAGCGCCTCTTCAAGGTGTAATCTAGCATCTCCGTAGCAATTGAGCTGGAGATTTCCACTCGCGCCCTGTGTTTTAGACACAGAGATAATACCAGTCGCACTGAGAATAGTGAACGGGTTTGAGAGCTGACTCAGTAATGCATCAATCTTATGGCTTCCTGTTTCAGAGCTAATTATGCAGATAAACTGATTTTGAGTTGCTGGTCACCTGGACTGGTGTCAGAATGATGAATTTTAAGGGCATTATCATGAGAATATATTTTCATATATAACTATATAAAAGAACACATTATCAGATGCATCAATCAAAATACCATGAAAAAGTGTATCTACACTATATACAGTATACTGTATATACCATATATATACTGTGTGTGTGTGTGTGTGTGTGAGAGAGAGAGAAAAAAAAATATATATATATATATATAATTATTTTTTTACTAATACTTTTTGGTATTGAATTATTATTTAAATATAAATGTTGATAATAATAATAATAATATTTTATTATATTGTGTACATTTCTTTGCTGTAATGAAATTCAGTCTACTAAAATTGATTCACTGTAATGAATTGGTTAATTATTTTCCATGAACCAGATTTGTTTCTCATCAATCATGTGTTCTTATATACTTTTTATAGCAAAATATGAAAATACTTATATACTGCTGCTCATTTTTATGTTTTTGATTAAGTTATGACAAAACAAAGACATTGCTGAGAGTCATTATTATTGATTATTTAATTGTATATTAATAAAATATAGTGGAATATACATTCCACATAAATTTGTACAAATAAAACAAATTGTGTTTACTGAAGTAGCAAAATATTAAAATAATTCAATACTCCTATTATTTCTATATTATTGACTAAGTTCCTGATAAAGACAAATGAATAAGATATTTTTTAACCAAATGAATATTGCTATTTATTATGTAATATTATTATACATATGCAATAATATATTATATACATATTAATACAAATATTACATATTATTAATATTATTGTGTTGTCATATTTCCCATTGAATAGGAAGTTGTATAGGACTAATCATTAATAGACATGGATTAAAAGCCAAAAAGCTCATTTTTTGAATTCATAGGGTCTTTTAAAAGCTTTCTATGATGGGCAGGTTTTGGAGCAGAGCTAGAGATAGAGAGAGAGAGAGAGCGGGTGAGCGAGGTGTCATTAGCGCAGAATGAAGTGGCTTAAATTTTGATGATATAAATGAGCAGAAAAGATGAGCATGGATTATTGAACACATCATCATGAAAACTTAAACCAGTTAAAAGAAACTAATTAAAACAAATGTTTCAACCTCCATCTTCACGGGCATCACTTATTCAGAGGCCTTCGCGAGGAGAGCGATCCAGCCCTGTCATTATCCCAACCACTGTAAATTATTTAATGAGATCTGGCCTGGGAAAATATTAAGAGCAGATTATGGATTGAAAAGACACCGGGTGGGAAGGAAAGATTTGACTTACAGTTTCAAATGTGAGAAAATCTCGATTATTCCTGTGGAATTGTCAATGCGTACAGTATTTTGTGATATAGAAAAAGTGCATTTAAAGTTTGACCCATCTAAGAATTCAAATAATTTTGTATGCATTTAATTAACAAGTTATTGTGTATTCTGTGCATATATCGGTGTAAATCAATGCAATTATATATAGTAACTCTGTTTTGACGTTATTTGGCACACAACTTTTTTTAAGTTTTAATTCTGCCAACTTGAACATTTATGATGAATATGTCTGAAATGCACTAATTTTATTTCATTTTATGGCCACATGACCATCTGGTTCCTTAAACAGATGAAGTTTAGATTTTCTGAACCTTTTCTGAAAAGGAAATGTAGACATTTGAGCTCTTGGAAGTGTAATTTAATTCCCTTGATGCAGACTTTGATGAAGGGGTTGGATTCAGTGAAACGTTGAACTCTAATTTCCATTTGCCCTTATTTCTCAGTATTGTGGGATTGGTTTATAATCTTGTGAATATCATTGTGACTCTTTTGCGATGAAGAGTTTTTGTCTGAAACGCAGGCTTGGGTTTCTGCTCTTCTCTTCGAGGGACGTTTGCTGCATCTAAAGACGAATGAACAATGAAACAAGAAGAGTCTGTAATTTTCTGAATAAGCTAATAACATGCTGTGTTCTCACAGCACTTTTACATGCAACTATACAAGTGCACAAGATGTTGTGGTGTGTGTGTGCATGATAGAGCTGTCACTTATGTGAAAAAATCATTTTTGATTTTTAAGACATAAGTGATCATTGAATCAATTGTAAAATCGATTTTCCATGTCTAAAAAAAAAGACGTTTCCATTTCCAACGCCAAATAACGGACGAATGTAAAGAGAGCGCTGGAAACGCACAAGTCAGCATTATTTCTTATTTATTGGCATTAAGTTTCGTGCAGAATAACAAACGGCAACAGGAGTGCAACATTCTCGAATAAAATATATGCAGAGTGGACTGCTGCCATAACATAAATGAAAACCATAAATGAAAAACATTACTGCAGGCTTCAACCAGGATGCATTCATGATTTAGGCAATTCAAAAATTTCCACATTTAGTTTAAATAATGATTCAATCCATTTCAACCAACTGTTCAAAAATGAAACTTTAAAATGGCCATGTGTGTTTTTTATTGAACGTAACCGACAACTGGGCTAGACGGCACTAGGCAGGCATAATGAAATGCGCAAAAAGGCTAAACCCATTACAAACTATTGGACAGGTAACATTAAACAATTCGATCAACATTTTCGGGGTCCAGAGCAGAGCATTTTTTATTCACTATATGTCCAGCTGTTGAGAAGACTCGCTCCGACCGCACTGATGTCCCAGGGACAGCTACTACTATTTCGTCCTGCCAATCTTCCACCACAAAAGCGGGTCGCTGTCAGCTGGCAATGGTGGCTCGTTTTCATAACTCATCATGCCATTGCCCTTCATTTTGTTTGAAAACACTAGATGCAGCGATTGAAACCGTAAAACTATAGGCACGTAAAATTGCTGGGTATTTTCTGTCTAGCTTTCGCGACGCCTACTGCACTTTCGGAATTCTCTATTTTCTTTTTCTGCTTGTTTGTGAGTTGTGTTACATCTATAATTTCTTTAATTCTTTTAAAATTAATAGTGTACATATTTGTTTAAAATCGATGCCCTATTTTCATTTTTGGTTGGTCCTATCGAATGTGCAATCGATTTTCAAACCAAAAATGACAGACCCTTGTGCATGATGGGCCGTTCAGTCCTGATCGTGATGGGACTCACTCCTGTTTAATGAGAGCAGATGTTGAAGCAAATGAACCAGGTGAAACATGGAGAAATCTGACATTGTTCAGTTTAAATCAGTGACCCCATGTAGTCTCCTTGTCTTATTGTACATGATTTATTTGAATAATTTCTGTAGCATGTAATAACTTTCTCCACATCTCTTTTCACATGACATTATGAATCCCTCTTATTCATTTTCTCTCCTCCAAACCACTCTGATATGTAATGATACATTTCATGAATTAATTAATTTGTGAAAGATAAAATTAAGTACTATTTTATTGTTTTAAAATTATGTACTAGTTTTTTTACCTTGTTTACTTATTTATTTATTTTATTTTATTTTATTTATTTTTGGGAAATGAATTAACTACAAGTTTGAAAACACCCTTAATGTAATTTATTTTAATGAAATACCTTTAATCAACTAGAAATACATACATTTATGCACGTTAAAATGTCTATGAGTTGATTTTACTTTAAAGGGGCCATATCCTTCTATTTTTAATCATTATTATTTTCAATTTTAAAAGTCTTAATTTAGTTTTATGAGAATATTTTCCACCTTCTTTCTCACCCTTGAAGTAAACATGCTGTGAATGTAAGAATTATGTATGCAAATGACTTTTTATAGCTATTATGATTGACTAACCTCTTTGCATTTGAATTGAGTTAGTTAACATTAGACATTGCCTGTACAAAAAGATTTCATTTCGAGGGACAGATATACTTTCTGGTTTCTGTGATTTTAAGGACTAAGAAGTGTTTTGTTGGGACTATCTTGACTGATGTTCCCCAGTTCCCGGAAAACATATTCCCAGTCCTCGTCAGATCCTGAAGGACTTGCCTGATCGCTGTTTAGCATCTGACTTAGCATTCCTTAACACATAAGGATTATGCGACTTCCCATTGTGCCGTTCATGGCTTTGACGTTGTCTGTGGCTTCCGACCGCGAGAGCATTGACAGCTTGATGAATTAGACCTGACATTTGCCAAAATAGCCGTCCTGCATGCCAGCTGCCAGTTGAGCGTCTACACTCCGTTAATTGAATTGGCAATTTGTGTAACAGTACCTGCCCCTGAGCCTTTGGTGAAGCCAGGGAACGCCATTTAGCTCCAATAATCCAAGACTAGGGAATAAGAGGTCTAAGCTTCACAAGAAATTATTGCAGATTTAAAATGACAGTCTGATGCCTGCTGCCAATTTCGAATTCATTAACAATAGCAATAATGTTGACTTATAAAAGTGAAAGTTAAATTGACTTTCTAATAGCGCAAGCGATTTGAAATTGTCACTGCGGCGAGTAACAAATTGCATTTATTGCAGTCTTGAACCAAATGCTGTTTGTGGCATGGCGGGTATTGAAGACTAGCATTACATATTGAAAGTGTCAAATGGAAACAATATTGTCTCATAATAAAATGCCAATAGTCTATATCAGACTTGGTCTGTCCATTTGCATGTTCACAAATTGGCGTCAAGGATATTGCGTTTATGGGTTGGCGATACTCTGAATGAAATCGCATCTGCATATATGTCTTTGACAGTATACCTGTACTCCATACACCAATCCTGTGTATTTTACAGTGCTGTTACTGTATTTTGTATGGGACGTATTAGGTCAGACGTGATGTGTTTGCTCGTGTTTCTGGTGTAATATATTTGTATGTCCTCAATCTGCTGTGGCAGGGAGCTAAACTAGAGGAGATGTATTATGGAGAATCATGGCAGGACAGACATTGTGTTGCCTCTGTGCTCCCGCGAGCTTCATTCATATATCATTTGCGTCATGAACAAAATGAAGCAGATTAATAGAGCATAATTCCTGAGATCAATATGCAATTATATTAATCTCTCTGCTCGCTCGGGCGGCGTGCAGAGGAATGGCGACACAGTCGTTGGACAGTATTGAGTATAGTACTTAAACCAGGGGACCTGAGAATCATTTAAGATGCCTTTATTTACTATTTTTTGTGCACTTGCTGCTTTTCGCTATCTGTAAATGTCTTAAAATCATGGATCTGCAATTGGTTTTCAAATGCATTATGTTTGTGTTGATGCGTCTGTTTAAACCTTGACATGTCATGTGACAGAGTATTCAAAACACCACAGATTAGGCTTCAAGATTCAGCCCACTTGGTTTGTACTTTGTTTCGATGAGCTCATCTGTGGTTCAACATGTTCCCATTTTTTATTGTGAAATCTAAAAGCTCCTCAAGGTCAAGGAATTTGGAGGACGTGCGGCTGATTTCCATGCGGTGGTCTTAAGTGAGGATCCTTGTGTGATGAGAGCTGTTGTCTGGAGATGTCTTCTTTAAGTACAGAGAGGAGGAGGAGGGTAATTTGAAGCTGGTCAAGTGAACTCTTAACTTTGGTATATTCTTCATTGAATTGCTTGGACTGCTGGTTTTCGGGATCAGATGCCTGCTAGAGCACATTATATGCTTTGTTCACACTGGGTTTAATTCAGGTTGCTTATTCTATTTCATGTTTTTGTTGTTGTTGTTTTTTTATTATTGTGTGGGACTTATTTGTAATTGAATTTAATATTTTATTTTTTTTTATATTTTACGGTGTCTTTTCTATGTTGTGTGGGACTTTTCTTTCTTTTTTCATTATTTTGTTTTAATCATTGCTTTATATGAGGAATATTCACATATATATGCATGTGCATGAATGCGTGTGTCATGCTGTGTTTGGTGTGCAGGTATGTGTTCCCTCGGGGCGTGAGAGCTCCCTCTGCTGTGTGCTGTGAGCCGCCGTGTCCGAGTCCCACCAGCTCAGGATTGTTTATGTCTCCACCCGTAGTGGTGTCTACTGACCCCTGCACTCCAGGGACAGAGATGAGAGCCCGTCTCTCTCTCACTCTCCCTCCTTCCAGCTGCCGCTGCCCTTCCCGCTCATGTTGTGGCACGAATGTTCCTCCGGGGCGGACACAGAGCTTACCGCTGAAAGCATTACCAGAGGGGAAAAGTGTGTTTACCCAGCTTGAGGCTCTCTGAAGGACAGAGGCCTCTCATTTGTGTCTCGGCCCCTCTCGTGCTGCTCACCTGGGGCACCCGTCCTCCTGTCCCTGTCGCGCCCTCCCCAATTTGCAAAGCGTTGTTTGCTGCTGGTCCTTGAGAATCCTTAATGGCCGTTCAGTGCTTTATTACATCATTAATTGCACTTAATTCTGCAACATTACCCGAACGCCTGGCCAGGCTTGGAAAATGAAGTACACTTTGTTATAAAATTCTCTATAATGAGCTCTGGTGGGACAAGGTCTGTTAAGTTTGAAATCACCCCAGGCCATTTTTTAGCAGAGCCCGAGTCGACTTTAAAGTTGGAAACTTGGAAAAAATGCCCTGAGGGCGCTGTTCTCCGGGTGCTTTGCAGCTCAATGGATGTGGCGATATTAGTGCTGCTATAAACAGCGGGCTTTGTAGCACTGAGCCTGGCTGAATATGCAGAAGGGAGTTGTACCGAGGCTTTGATTTGCATCTGTGTATTTACAGTACCGGGGGCTTAGTATTACTGGGGCAGAAGTGTTTATTCAACAGTTTACCCTTTCTATTTAAAATCACACAGGTGGACTCCATTCCCAGGTTGGTTTGGATTTAAAGGGAGGCGTGCGTGCGTGTGCATGCGGACACGAGTGTACTCATGCTGTGTGCTTCTCTCCGCAGCTATCGGCTCCCAGAGGAGGCGGAGCCCCAGCACCGCTGCCGCAGAGATCTTTGAGCCTCACCTCGGCAGCCACATCCTGCAGGTAAGATAAGATTTGAACTCTTTCAACTGTCCTTATTCATCCAAAACACCCTGATGTTCTTGGTTTGAGACTAACATTGGGTATGAAGATCATAATATGCATATTTAACATGGACATTAGGTAATGAGCAAGTTGAAATGTAATCATGAATATGTCTGTTCCTCTCTTTTTAAGAAAGCAAACAAACAAAAAAAAAGATCTGTGTGAGCTGATTATCTTCTTGGAAGGTTTTTTTTTTTTTTTTTTGTTACAGGGGTTTGAAATAAATAAATAAACTTGATCATTAATTTAATGTTTGTAGATTTTCTTTGAGCCCTGACATTTGATTTAAACTTCAGTAAATTAAGTATGTTTCAGTAAAACAAAAGAAAAAAGAAAGAAAGAAATTATACCTGAAGTAAATTGTTATTGGTCAAATTTACATTTCAGTTGAATCAGTGAGTTAATGTAGACTATACAAATTATTTTAAATGCCATTTGTGGACAGCTTATAAAGAATTACTGTAGCAAAAGCTAGATATTACCAATTCTAGTTGCCAGATTTTCTGTGGCAGCATAAAAATTACAATTTAATGTGCAGCCAAAATTATGAAATTGTCCAATATGCTTGTTATATTCTGACCACAATTAAGTTAATTTAATGTACTTACTTCATTTTCATTAGTTGTACAGAACTCAAATGAGGACTTGAAGGCAACATAAAAAGTTATATTTCCCCATCTTAGGCATCTTTAGTATCAGACAATTAGTAATATTTTGTTCATAAATATTCATAAGATTAACAGCAAATTCCAGTTGCTTCTGAATAAATTCTAGCAGGTGTTCTACATTGACCTGGATGAATGAAATCCTTCACAGATGTAGTAATGTGTGTGTTTCTGTTGTCTCAGTATATATGTGGTGTCTCTGAGCTGTTTATCATGTGAGTAAATGAAGGATGACACTTCTCAGTCTACCAGGAAAGCTCAAGGGAGTGATTTTCTTATTACACCTCATAGAAGAAAAAAAAAACTTTTTTTTGTATCCATTCCTAGCTACAGCACTGATCTCCTTTTAAATTCATTTTAATGACACAGAACGAAAAGCACAATTTACACCAGTCACCTGTGTCCAAAAAAGCGGATTAGGAATATTTAAATAGCGGTTCGTTGGTCCCTGGACTGCCAGAGCTGTTCCCTTACGACAGGTTAAGTGTGTGTCAGCAAAGCGGAAATTTATAATTAACACCAACACCAGGCTGGAAGTCTGTCGAGGCGTGGCCTTTTCAAGGAAGGACTTGTTCCTGGCAAATTGTCCCCATTAATCTTCAGCTTAATTGATTGTGAAAAGTTTTAGGATGACATTTTAAAAAAAGCATGCTCGACTGGTGATTGATCTGAAGAAAATGAACTAATAATGGATGCAAGGCAGTCATTAGTTGTTGAGTGCCGAGTCTAATTTTAGACAGCTTAAACCGTGTTTGATAGCGTTTAATAAAGAGGATGAGAAGGCAGAGCTGCTAACCGTTTTTCACCTGCAAACGGACGCTCGCATAAATACACACACATACAGAAGTGCTTTTACATGGTTTCATAGGTATGTTTGTTTGACTAATATTATAGGTTTGTTTTAAGACAGCATTGAGTTCTTCATTCTGCTTGGTTAATAATGATATTGGTTTCTAACTGGTTCATTTTGAAGTATGAAATAGTTGCTGGTTTGTTGATAACGTTACAGTTTCAAAACTTTTGTGGATTCGAACGATTCCATGGATGTTAAAGGTTCTTCATGGAACCATCAATGCCAATAAAGAACCTTTATTTTTAAGAGTTTAGAAGATTACTGTTTTTAATGTTATGTCAAAGTGGTGCACTTTAAAGTTAACAAAAAAAAACATGAAATTAAAATTAGACCCATTTAATTTTACATTTTTTGTTTCTAAATAATTGTGAAGGATTCATAAAATCATGTTCTTCTGAATTTTATTTTTTTTTTCTCGAATTTGACTTCTATTAGTGAAATTTCATCTATATTTTCTGGTCTGAAACGGGTCAATTGTCAAAAGCACCACTCACACAGAAGTCACTTTTAAACGATGCAGCTTTCAACTTTCATCGGAGACTCCAGATTGTTTTGATTCTATTTCAGCACAGAAAACCCTTTGTGCGTCTTTATTTGTGCACAAATAAGCTTGAACACATTGAGCACCCAGTTTTGTCAACCCAGATAATCGATTAGCTGCTTTAAATTATGCAGGTCTGTGCGACGTTAGCTGTTCTGGCACTCTACTCTCTCACTTCTATTTAAAGGCATGGCACAATAATATCAATAGTGTCATTTTCCTGCCATAACTCACAAACAAAGTTTCTGTTTCTGGTCCAATACAAAGAGGTGAATTTCAAAACAGAGAATATTTTCGTTGCAAGATTTCTTGAAACAGTAAATAAATTGTAACTGTACCTTAAGACTATTTTTTTCTGCATTTTAGCACCCTACTCTTCTTCCAATAGCTTCTCTTTTTGGCCCAATGGTGTTGCCGTCGCATTGGTGTCAGCACAGGCAGCGCCAGCACTCTGGGCCACAGAAATGACCGTTATGTCCACTTCCACAGTGCATTGTCATTTGCGTTGGCAGCGGGCCGGATTGATTCTGACAGCAGCGCTAGGTCATTAGCGGATAGCTCAGAAGTCCTCTGTCAAAGTGCTCAACGCTTCCACCCGGTTAAATAATAGCATTTATATCACCCAGATCATGCTTAGCAAGAGATGAATCATAGATGCTGGGTTTGATTTTAAAGCAGATGAGAGCTTAGCTGCCTGTGAAGGGCAAAAGCACTGTATGGTCATAGACACACAGCACTAAGAGAGACTGAACCATTTTTTATTCTTTTTATGAGATAAGACTCATCAGTAAGTTAGCTGTGAGTTAATGGTTAGTTTACAAAGCTGCTAAATATTAATGAACACATGTTTTGGGAGCTGCTATATGGCCTGACCTTGTCCTCCATCAGACGAGCAATGCTTCAAAAAACATCAGAGAGAAAGAGAAAAAGTGTGTGAGTGTGAGTTTTCCTCCAACATTCTTCCTTACAAATCCTTGTTTTGTACTTCTAATTAGTGACCTTTTGTTTTGATCTGTCCTCTGAGTTTCCGCGTTCATCACTTCTGAGCGGTGTATGCACAAAGCCGACCTCCATACAGTACGTCATTGCCCCGGAACTGATTCCATGTACAACTATGCACTTTTTATTAAGGATGGGTGCTTTTTATTTCACTTCAACTCCAGACTATGTACTATGGAAGGCTGTGAAGGTCAAAAAGGTTGAGGACTACTGGCCTGCATGGAATCTGCAGACTTTAATTACATTTCCTGTTCTGATTTTTAAATGGAATATATTACAACAACCATTATAAACATATTGGTATGAAAGCATAGTCAAATGTTCCAAAATATTTAATAAACAACCACACAACAGGGTGGAGAGCGTGCAGACTGTGGCAGGCTTTCCAGTTCTGTGGATATCTGTGGAGTTTTCTGCTGTTATGTGGACACCGATCGCTCTCTTTTGGGCATCCGCTGTTTTTGCATTCATAACAGGGATGTGCCAGGACAGCATGTCAGAAACTTTCTGATCTTCTCTGAACAAATTAACAGCGCTGTTGTTTATTGCTTATCGTGGTTTCTGATGTGTTTTAGTGATAAAGGATAATGAGTGTTCAGAAACACTGTTCGACAGGGAGCCTTAATTACTGCCTGCATCTGTGCGTGTGTGTGTGTGTGTGTGTGTGTGTGTGTATGCACGCACCTATGGCGAGGTGATGAGGTGACAGGACACCAAACGCCTCTTAATAAGTCTCACAGCTTCAGGTTCCAGCACTCAATCTTTCATCAACTTCTTTTCTTCTCTTTCGTTCTCTTGTTGTTTGTTTTGGAGCATCATCTTTGTTGTTTTTGGCTTGTTTGTGATAATAGGGCTGGGATTAAAAAAGAGAAGACTTTGAAAACCCTTCGATCTTCACACCGGAGGAAAGCGCAGAGACGACAGCTTTAGAAATGACAGCTGTTTACATTTGCATAACATCAAGGCGGAGCGAGGCAGTGTCTTTGAGCCCGTCTGTCACCGGCTGTAATCGCAGGTTGAAGGAATCACCATCACGCTTCTCTGGCTCTTCGGTGAGATCAGGTAGAAGGTGGCAGAGAAGGGAAAATAACACACAGGGAGGATGTTCTTCACCTCAAAGCACCTTATCCTCCAGACGTCAAGATCCTCTCATACATGCAGATGGTTTTAGGGATGTCAGGCCCCAGTCTGAGAGCTATACAGTACGTCCATTATGACTTTACCAGGGCCATTAGTTCTAGAGGTTAAAGGGATACTTCACCCAATAATGAAAAAGCTGTCAGAGGGGAAGATATTCATAAAATTTGTGCTTGTTTATCTATGCATGTATGTATTTATTTATTTATTTTACTACCACCTCTACTACAACTGCTACTAATAATAATAACAAAATAATGGCTGCAGATTACAGTTTTTAAAGTATTTTTATATCTATTGTAATTTTCAACTACTACTGCTACTACTTTCAGTCCTAAAATAATGGTTTCAGATAACAATTTGTTTTTCATTCATTTATTTTACTGCTACTGATGCTGTATAATAATAAAAATGATTAAGACCAATTTAAAATGCATTCAGTACATCAGTCTAGACCAAAAATGCACAGGTTATTTTTTCATAATTATATTTTAGTTTGTGCTTCATATTAAGATTAATAAATTGATATTTAAATTAATTTATTCATTTTTGTATTATCAAAAAAAAAAGGTTTAACATTACAGCGTAATTTTTTTCTACTTTTATGACCATCATGAGTGGTACAATACAGCCTCAGTCACCATATGCTTTCACTTTATGCAAAATAATAGAATAAAATAATTCAAAATATCTGTTTTTTATTGTATGGGAGAAAGAAAGAGTAAGAAGGACATTAGTGTAAGAAAATAATAACTAATAAAAAAAATTCTCAAAGACAAGCTGTGTGTTTGTAAAGGAATGGATGGTGTTATTGCAATTTTCTCATAATGTTATTATGCACATAAATAACTTTTCTTAACAAACTCACCATTATGCAGAAAACTATGCCTATGAGCATACTTAACACATTACAGAACAATGACTAAAACACAGATTAACTCTTTAATGTAGAGTAATAACCACCCTTTGATTTATAATGAATGGAGCATTATTTTGTTTAGGACCCTTGATTTTTTTCTAAAATAGTACATTTTTGCATGGAAGACTCTTTAATATTCTGGTGTAAATGCAAGTCTGTGAGATTTTTTTACATTTTTTATTTTTATTATCAGTCAGGTAAAAATTGTAAGTCCAATCACACAAAATGTATAGCACACTAATCCACCAAAATACACCTGAGTTGAAGTAACTTAAATGTTCTAATGTAATGCTTAAGTTAGAGGTTTGTTCAAATCTCTATCTCTCAGTATGAGCAGTATAATAGTATTTTATGTTCGTTCTTTGCTGTTTCTTTGTTGGCTTCAGTTTCAGTTGATCTCCATCTCTGTTTGTCCATCTCTGTCTTGCATTCACAGCGCATAGATTTGTAAAAGCGAGGCAGGCGTGTTTTCTGTGATGTCCATCACGCAGTGCTTGAGTTCACAGTGTGAGCATGTCTGAGGTCAGTGTGTTCTGCTTTAGCTCTTTTATTTACATCAGCTGTCGGAGGATCTCCATAGCTTTCCCTTCATTCACTAATTTGCTGTTGAAAGCAAACATGTCAGAGCCCTTCTTGTTGTGGTTCACTAGCTTGCATAACATAATGTGAACAGCATTTACATATCCACAAACACACACGCACACACTCAACTCAATCTTATCTCATGTGTCGGATGGCTTCCTGACAGATCATCCATTCAACGGCCGTCCAACACGACGGATGAGTTTTCACACTCTTTCCATCTAGATTTCCCACTGTTTCGTTCTCACGGTTAGGTTGGAGTATTAGCCACATGCTGCTACCTGCACCCTCCTCAAGCACACTATTATTGCATGTCACCTCATTTGCTGGATGCTGTACAGTTTGGACAGAGGAGATGTGATATAGAGATGAACTCTCACAGGAAAACTGCTGTGTCCTAGCTGAAACACAACCTCATAAATGACTCATTTAGAGCGCCCTAGGTAGACAACAACTTTGTGCAACTTTGAGGCCCCAATTGCTTTCAACAGAGTTTGTTATCCTCATATTGCCAAAATGGTGCCATGGTACTCTAAATAATAAGATGCAATAAAAATGCATTATGAAGTCGAACAGACATGCTGCTGTGACTATGTAAGAAATACTGCTTCTGCACATACTGTATATATTTGAAATAACCCCATATATAACACACATGAATTTACCCCATTGCAGATCTATACAGGTGGAGCTGGGGAAGGTGGAGGGTTTCTGAAGTGCAGTGCAACTGCTACAACGAGCACTGGCAAAGTATTTTAATGCTGAGCAGCAAGTCCATTCATATCTAAGTATGTCTGCAACCCCTTCAACCATATATATATATATATATATATATATATATATATATATATATATAGTGTGTGTGTGTGTGTGTGTGTATTTGTATGTGTGTTTGAGTCTGTACAGGGGAGAAATGGCAGTCAGACAGTAGCAGCTGGTGCTTGTGTGTGTTTGTGGGCAGGTGGCAGCTGTGTGCAGGTGTGTTTGAGTTATCCTGTCACTAGGTGGCAGGTGTTTTCTGGCCACACGTAGAACGTGAGCACATGTGGCAGGTGGAACAGATACTCTCAGTTAACGGCGAGTGGGTGACAACCGGACATGATCTGCCCTCGAGACCCTCGAAATGGGCGCGTGGACTGGGAGTTTTTGCGAATGGACGGTCATGTAAAAATACTTCGGTACAGAATGCTATAACACGCCTATACATGTTAATGCACTTTCGAGCGTATGCTAATGTAAGAACGGTATTCCTGCATTCGGCAGCCCTTTAGTTTCAGCTAAGACTCTGTCAATAAAACCTGACCGGACGTCACCGAAGGATCTTGGGGGGAAAAAAAGGTCATGGGCAGTGCAAAGCGAGGAATTTTGATGATCCGGCCTCTGTTTCCTGCGCAACCCTTCTGGTTCATTAGCAGTGGGAATTTGGACAGGAGAAGGTGGAGGGAGATAGATCCACCCTTATTACTTATGCAGTCAATAGCAAGGCTTGTCTGCATTCATAATTGTTTGATTTTATAGGCCAGTCTTTAAACAAACATTGTCTATGGTAATGCCCTGCCCTGATGGATGGGAGAGGTTTTGTCTGTGAATATCATTTGGATAATTAAAAATGACAGACCAAATCGCCCCCTGTCTTGACCCTCACTTTGTCTCCCGAGTGATGCCGGTGAGATGCTGATTGCTGTCAATCACGGGTCTGCAGAGGATTGGAGAACGCGGGCAGCCGTGAACCCTGACCCACACTGTTGATCTGAAATAGATAACAACCTTGAAATGCCTGCAGAATTTCAACAGGCGCAGGGCACCTTCCCCAAAAGAGACACTTCCTCTACACGCGCGGTCTCTCTCTTTCTGCTCGGGTTGGGATCCAAGAAACGGGTCTTATTCAGAACTGAAACACTGGAACCCAATGTCTGTATCCTATCCTCAGCAGTGCTTTTTCTGGGTTTATCGAGCTACAGTTGCAGACTTATAGTAACATTTCTCATTTTAATTTCTCATTTAGTTAATCTTGTTGTACAAAAAATTCTAAAACATATAGTATAGTATCTCATTGAAAGTTACTTAAAATTAACTTTAACTAAAATTAAAAAAAAAAAAACTTTATTTTTATTTCAGCTAATTGCCAATGCAACATTTTTTATTTTCTAAATGTACTAAAAAAACTGCATCTAAAATTTCATAAAAACTATAAAGATGAGTAATAATAATAATAATAATAAAATGGTAAAAACAACAAAATTACTAAAACTTTTTAAAATAAAAACAGAAATATAACAATAAACACTTTTAAGTATTAATAAAAACTATAAAACCTCAGTGATACTGAAATAACACATTGACAAAAATGACACACTTCTCCAGTTAGGACCAATTATTCTTCAAGTACTAAAAGAATCATTAAAAGAAGAATCATTAAGAATTGGAACTGTATTGCGATTGGACTTTTTTTTTTTTTTATGATCCCCATTCTCCAGTTCTTTTTCCTCCTCTTTCACGCAGAAACAAATTAAAACATCAATCCTTTGGCCTCCTACAGTGCTTTAGGACAGCGTGTGTTTTCTTTTATTCTGTTTTCTACATCTGTCTCTTTAGCTTTTTTGTTAATCTCTCATTTCCTCCTTCCTTTCACGTTTCAGCACTCAAGTTGTTTCTGCGGTCTACCGCATACTTTTATATGATAATTTTTCTGGCTGCTGTTGTGTGGGTGTTTAAGAGGTTTAATTAGACAGAACAGAGGATGCTGTCTGTATTATCATATACCAGCAAGCATCACTTTAGTTGGAAAACCACTTAGTGTTTGTAAACTGTTACAGTATCTTGAATGTGAGCGTTGTTTGCTTTTCGTATTTGGATACAATTTTAATAGCATCTTAATTATAAGTATGCTAAATTGAGTATTAAAGTATATGTGGTTCAGCTAAATTGCTGCTGAAAACATTTGAAATTTTGAAATAAAATAGCATCACATTTTTAACAGCCATAAGATGGTAGTATCATGGTATTTTTATTTAAATGCATGTTAGTTGCATGGTACTTTTTGCATTTATATGCATCTTATTTTATATTTTTAAATCTAAAAGTTTAAGTTTTAGATAAAGTATCTAGGCTCCTACATTATTTATAATATTTTACATTAGATTAATGTTACAGTATCTGGAGTGTAAGATATATTTGTCATCGAGGGAACGCTCTCTATATATAGACGACTCAGAGCTGAACACATTTAGTCCTTCGTCGCTTTTCAATTTTCCGACTGCTGAACTACACCCTCCCCATCTCTCTCCAAATCCAGCCAGGCATTAGAAACAATATTTCCCTCGGCAGAACTCCACTCTCAGCAGGGCATTCTCTCCCTTAAAAAATACTGGTGCTACCATGGTACAGTGAGGTATCAAACGCTGACGCCATGCTGATTTATACCATGGCACTTAATTATAATATTCATGTAGCCTGGTATTTACATGATACCCATACTTTAAAGAATACCATAAAAATTACCATAGTTTATGTTCAGAAAAAACATGGTACATTTATTCCATACAGGCTCCATTGTAAATTTTACCCTATTTGAATATGGTGTGTGTGTATATATATATATATATATATATATATATATATATATATATATATATATATATATTGCATTTATATTTGTTTAGATTTATTTTAGATTATACAAATACCACTTCAGTGGTATTCACATCTTTGATTCTAAAGAATTTGTTGTTTTTAGTGACACAAAAACATAGAGCGCAATCATTGCTGTCCGATTCCTGAACAAATGACTCATATGAATCAGTTCTTTTTGCATTGAATCAGAATTATACAGTGCAATCAATGTATACTGATTCCTGAACAAGTGATTCTTTTGAGTCAGTTCTTCTTTGGCATGCTCCTAGCTGTGACCAATAAATCAGTTTAGTTAGTAACTGATTCATATGATTCATATTCAAATCTGAACAAGGATCATTCAATTCTTTAGATTTCCCGTCTTTAGTACAAATTGTGTTTTACTACTGTATAATGTTAATGTTGTAGGTTAGTCATTTCAGGTCTCTTTTGCAGCTGAGGTGCAACCTGAGGCAACAAATCCAAGCGCTCCTGTTCTAATCGTGTGTAGACGTTTGGTTCATGGTGTAGACACAGAGTTAGAGAAGACACGTCTGAACACTGCATCTGACATTTTAATGACAAGGGGGGAGAAATGTAAACCTCCATCTCCAAACAGCGTGCGCAAATCCGACTGTGGAAATTAATCCTCTCAATTCTCTGTTCCTCATTGTGTCGCGCCAATGGAATTTGATCCCATTGAATAATTTC
The DNA here is from genome assembly GCF_003368295.1 of Carassius auratus. Lineage (NCBI taxonomy): Eukaryota > Metazoa > Chordata > Actinopteri > Cypriniformes > Cyprinidae > Carassius > Carassius auratus. Next base: position 17,788,371 of record NC_039284.1, read on the forward strand.
ATTATAACTTGTGAGCTTGTGGATTAATGGGAATCTTCACTGTAAAGACAAACAGGAGAGGGGAAGCTGTTGGTTTGTTCTCTTTCGTTCTCTTTGTCTCTTTTCTCGTTTTCTCCCGTCACCTGCCGCACAGTCGAACCCAAGACACAATCAATGTGCACAATGGTGTGCTTGTAAACAAGATTAATGCCCATGTACTGTTTTAACAGCTTGTCAAGAGTTCACATGAACACAATGGCAGCAGGTTATTACACATCCATGCTACTTTATTAAGCTGATATTAACATTTATGATTCACTAAACCCCTGGTGTGAACTGTAAGCTGTTCAGAAGCTGTCGCGCTGTGCGGTTCCACATCGAGATGTTGCTAGCAAGTTGCTACATTGGTAAAACACATTTTTTTTTATTGAATTGGCCATTTGTTTTCCTAAAGCAGCTTTTATAAAATCTCCCTTCCTGTGGTTTAATAATCCACAGTAAATGAACATTGGTTTGTGATTAAATAGATCATCATTAAAGAGAAAACATCATATATAAGAAAAAAATGATTTTTTTTATAGTTTACTAACAAAACTTTTAATTAAAATAAGCATAGACTCATTAAATACATCTTCAGTGAGAGTTACTTTTTTTATTGTAGGACGCATTCATTTTGATCAAAAATGACACTAAAGACTTTAAGACTTAAAGATTTATAACATTACAAAAAAAATCTATGTTCATTAAATAATCATTGTTTTCAAAAAATATTGAGCAGAAAAACTTTTTTAACATTGTAAATAGTAAGAAATAATTGGGAAATCAAATCAGCATTTTAGATTGATCTCTGGAGGATCATGTGACACTCAAGACTGGAGTAATGATGCTGAAAATTCAGCTTTGCATCATAGGAATGAATTACATTTTAAAATGTATTCTAATAGAAAACAGTTATTTTGAATGTTAAGGGGGGGGGGGTGAAATGCTATTTCATGCATACTGAGTTTTTTACACTGTTAAAGAGTTGGATTCCCATGCTAAACATGGACAAAGTTTCAAAAATTAAGTTGTACGTTTGAAGGAGTATTTTTGTTCCCAAAATACTACTTCCGGTTTGTCACAAGTTTCGGAAAGTTTTTTTCGAGGATGGCTCTGTGTGACGTTAGATGGAGCGGAATTTCCTTATATGGGTCCTGACGCACTTCTGACGGAAGAGCGCGCTCCCGTATAGCAGAGCACTGAGAGCACAGACATTCACTGATCAGAGCGAGAGTGTCGCGAAAAGTCACAAAAGAAGTGTTTTTGGTTGCGAGGGCAAGACAACCCTGCACAGATTACCAAAAGAGAAACAGCATTAAGGGACCAGTGGATGGAGTTTATTTTTACAGAGCATCAACGGAGTTGTGCAAGTGTTTTTGTTTGTTCCCTGCATTTCGAAGATGCTTGTTTTACAAACAAGGCCCAGTTTGACGCCGGATTTGCACATTGTTTATTTCTTAAGGATAATGCAGTCCCAACGAAAAAGGGTCACGATCGTGTGTTGGAACCGCAGGCGGTGAGTAAAACTGCTTCAAATATCTCTGCCTCCTTGTCGGAGCGAGTCGTTGCTGATGCTGCTCTCGTTCAGTTTCAGCCTCGGGATCTGATTCTGGATCATAAATAAACGGTTGAATCTGACTGTAAGCCATGGTTTGTTTTGGATGATGGTTTTTCCCTCACGGTAATGTCACAGCTTCCAAACGCTCTCAACGCAAAAGCCTACTGGCGCTCGTGATTCTTTAGCTCCGCCCACACGTCACGCCTCCAGCGGCTCGTGTTTTTCCGGGAAAAATCGGTACAGACTATCTTTCTCTTATGAATATAATAAAACTAAAGACTTTTTGGAGTTATGAAGGCTGCAGTACTACCCTATAGGTACTCAAGATTAACAGGATATTGAGTGAAGATGAGCATTTTAATATTATTTCACAGTTTAACAGTGTTTACTGTATTTTTACTGCAGCCTCTATGAGCATATGAATCTTCCTAGTTTCTAATCTAAAACACTTAACATTTTTGACCTGCAGTGTGCATTTAGTTTCATCCCTTAGTTTCTTTTTTTAATGCTCAACTATGTGCACTATTCCAACTTATGCACTCAGAGAGACACTGGCAATATTGAAAAAAAAAAAAGAGAACTGAATGGAAGTAATAAATGAATCCATAAAACACTTAGAGGAAAGGATCTGTCTGAGTTCTGGAAGAATGCAAACAGAACAGCTGGTTGGATGTGGCCTTCAGGCCTCGTCCTGCAGTGCTGGAGTTTTTTAGCGTGCTGTTTTATAGCGCTCGGAGTTTGTCATCCAGAGACTGTAAAGTGGAAGTATCTCCGTCTCGTTAGAGCCCGAATGGGAGACTCCCGTCGGTTCGGAGTGCTGGAATGCTCTGCTTTAATTGCATTTGATGGCGGCTCTGCAGAGCAAACCAGTGGAAAGGGCTTTTAATGCCTTTCTTCCAGTGTCCCATCTCATATGCTGATCTTTAAACATCAAGGCTTCATGTCAACCTGAGAATAACAAGCTGTGGTTTATATTATCGGTTAACAGGCTTTTGTAGGCGTTAAGATACTTCCAGTTAAAGGAATAGATCTTCCACAGGAGTAGATGTTCCACAGAAGAAAGAAAGCCATACAGGTTTGAAATGACATGAGGGTGAATAAAGGAAAAGAGAAGTTTCATTTTGGGGTGAACTATGCCTTTAAGTAAATATCTTTTCCCACTCCATCTCTCTGGCTCTGTCTGGTAGTGAGCAGTCATGTAGTGACTCAGAGTTTCCCTGGGGCTTGATTTTATGATCTAATGGCAGTCACAGTCTCCCTCTCTCTCTTTCTCTGGCTTTGTCTATAATACAGGAATGTATAATAACTCATGGTGCCAATTTTGACATTTCAAAGCATTTACAAAAACACTGGTTTCTTGGGCGTCATCACTGCTGGTAAAGTAAATGTTGCTCACAGGAACCACATTGTTTCTTATGAGCAGTGATTAATAGGCTTGATTGCAGCTACTGTACTCTACATGTTGGAGTCTATTTATCTCAATTCTTTCAGCAGTTAATATGCATAAAGGGATTAAAAAAAGAATTCACCTAAAAATAAATAGTCTTTCATCATTTACTCACCCCCATTTTGTTCCGAACCCTGTTTACAAATATTAATATTTATAATATTAAAATTGTATTAATAATATTAATTGTTATATATATACATACATGTGCATATATATATATATATATATATATATATATATATATATATATATATATATATATATATGCATGTATGTATATGTATATTTTTCTTGAAAGTTAAATGTCTTCAACAAGCCATTTTGCTTCAAAATGCACTTTATTAATTTATTTATTTTCCATTCAAAGAAAGACCAAAATTTTACTTTAAGTAGTACTTTGTAGTAGATTTACTAGGTTTCGTGGCTATAGCCTATCAAGAATACAGTATTTATCTGTATTTATCTAAAAAAAAATCTATTGCCGTCAAATTAGATATTCATGAGTTCGATTAATATTCATATTGAGGATTAAAGAAAAAGCCATCTTTAAATTTGTGTGAATCTCGCTCAGGCATATCATTTTGCATATAATTTTTGTGGTGACAAATTGAATCGCATAAATAATGCTTGTTTCCCAAGAAGCTTCCTAAACACTTTGTCATTGTTCAGATAAAAAGAATCATGTTTTGATTCAGTCAGATTCTGAAGTTCAGATGCGTATTAATCTGGTTTAGGAGTATTTGGAGTTTTAGGAGTAATAAGGTGAAGTGTTGTGCCATTTCAGTTTTATTTCAAATGTTTGAAACCTGTCTGAAAACAGTCTTTATTTGCATTTATATTTGGTGCTGATAGTGGCAGAGAAATAATGTGATTTGCCGTTGAGTCTGATCATTTTGGCCGTCATTCTAACGATACATTCTGCGATGTTGTGGCCACTGAAACGTCTTGTTTTTCTTATGTAACAGCTGTAGTCCGTCTCTCTCTCCACCTGAGTGCTGGTATCAACTCTGTGTGGTAGACGTGCAGTCATTATTCACCCACCGCCTGCCTGCATAAGTAACAGCACAAATCGCACGCCAAACACACACAGAGAGAGAGCGAATATATTAAGTACATTTTCCATGCTGTTAGCCAGCCATATGGTTTATTTGTTTGCGAGGGTGTTAGCGAATCACAAACCAAAGGCATTTCTCACATGCCATGAGAAATGGATGACTGTTTCGGAGGGGAGTGGCCATCGTGAGGAAACTGCACCAGAGTTCCCTTGACCTTCATCGGTGTGACTGAGGCATTATGGGATATCTCTAAAGGGCATCTGAGGCTGTCTAGGGTGGGTCTTGAGTAAAGTGGAGGAGTTTCCTGTCCTCTCCTTCAGCCCGTGTGTGTGTGTGTGTGTGTGTGTAGCCAAGCGCGGCCTCCGCGTCCCACCCATCCTCTCTCGCTCTGACAGCCACTAATAATAAGGCATGAAGACAGTCTGACAAAATGAAGACAAATGCAGCATGCTGCCCCGGAATCATAATCTCTGGCGGGTCTCAGTGAAAGAGACATCCTAACTGTACACGGATGTTCTTTATAACTCACTCCTGTGACCTACACGCACAAAGACCAAGTGTGCCTTTCAGATCTGGATTGAGAATTTGATGATAAATTCCAAATCAATCATGAGTTTGAAATTTAAAATGAAATTGATTTTTTTACCATTATTATTATATAAAGTTATATATATATATATATATATATATATATATATATATATATATATACATACAAATGTTAATTATTATACAAAATGCATGTTATATTTTATTTAATACTGACCTGAATAAGATATTTCATGTAAAAGACATTTACATATAGTTCACAAGAGAAAATAATAGTTTAGTTTATAAAAATTACCCCATTCCAAAGTACCCGGTCCTGAAGAGTTCTTACAAATTCTTTGGTTTTCCAGCATCATTTGCATATTTGAACCCTTTCCAACAACTGTATGATTTTGAGATCCGTCTTTTCACCCTGAGAAAACATAGGCACCCATATGCAGCTATTGCAGAAGGTTCAAACCCTCACTGAAGCTCCAAGTGAAAAAACGATGCATTAACAAACTTTTGAACAGAATGGAGATGTGTAAATTTGTCTTATTTTGCCTAAATATCATATTTTTTTTCTTTTAGTACTGCCCTTTAGAAGCTACAGAACATACTTAAATGTTTCCTAGAAGACAAAATGAGTTCAATTTACTCTGATCTCCAAATTCAAAAACTTAATGCATCATGTTTCCTTCTGGAGCTTCAGTGAGTGTCTGAACATTTTGAAACAGTTGCATGTAATTTCCTCAGTTGAGTTTCTTTTAATTGCAATTCAGCAAAATTGCATACATTCTCAGTTGTGGCAAGAGCCACCTGCACCAGTATAATTCTCTGAAGGAGGTCAAAGCAAGAGACATATGGGGCTTTGTTGGTCAAAACTCTCAGTGTTTGTGTGTGTGTGTGTGTGTGTGTGTGTGTGTGTGTGTGTGTGTGTGTGTGTGTGTGTGTGTGTGTGTGTGTGTGTGTGTGTGTGTGTGTGTGTGTGTGTGTGTGTGTGCGTGCGCAGATGGGCATTGTTAAAGATTCATGACCAGAATAAAAGATCTGAGGTGAAGTTTTGGCTGCAGTGTTGAGGCACTGAAGTCAGAGTGTTACTACAGATGCTATACAGGTGCCGTACTAGTGTCTACATCCAGTCTGTGGACAGATACCCAGCTCACTTTACACAAATGTACAATGTAAACCATTTCTCTACAGTAAAAATCTACATGCATATATTAAAATGTGAATTGTATCTGTATTAATAATATGATTTTAATAACCGTAGTACCAATAACTGTAGAGGTATTTTAACAGAAACTATGGTAAACATGGTCATCAGAATGCACAGTCTGAGCAGACAGTGAAAAGGAAACGAGATTTGTAACACACATGCTGTAGACAGTAAAGTGCGACGAATACAAAGCCACTCACATCAAATAATCACATGTATGTTGATGTCTTTCTTACATTTTTGGACACTTTTGTCCTTTTATTTAAAATGCATTAGAGAAATAAACTGGAACGATTGGTAAAGAGGGTGGAAACTGATGTGGAAATGTTGTGAATGGATCTCGAACCGTGGCCTGTATAAGCACCACTGCTAAATGATTCACATTTTAGTTCTGTTTGCTAATGTTTACATGTAGATTCTGTTTCTTTCAATCACCTCATGACAGAAAAAAGTGACTGGTACAGTAGCACACAGTATAGAGGGTCATTCAAGGCTCTCAGTGTCTCCTACATTAGCATCAGTGCTGGCAAATGGCCCCCAAGCAGAAATCTGAAGTTCCTGTGACCCTTGACCTCTGTAGAACAAGTTTATTTTTTCTCAATGCTCCTTTCCAGTGGGGTTTTTGTTCACAATTTGAGACTGAAAGCCCGTTCTCAAATATCCACATAGATGAGCAGTTTGGTCTTGTGAAGTGTGTGTATTTTGTTGATGAAGGGCCCTCTACTGGTCACACAAAGACCTGCATCACACCAACAGAAGTAAGGGCATATTAACAAAGACATTTACACTATCCAGAAGAGGGACTTTTTTTTTCTTAGCGTCTCAGTGTTTTATGATGTTTAGTGGGTGTATGAAGTCATTTCTCCTCAAGTTCATACAGGTGAAAAAATAAATAAATAAATGTTGCTGCAACAGTTTTTACTCAGAAATTGCCAGTAAATTTTACAAAGAATTGTCAAGTAACATTGAATCAAATATGAAATTTTAAAACCTGGAACAGTATTTTCTTGAAAAATATCTAAAATTGTATTTGCAGCATTTGAAAATAAATGTGGAGTTCATCATGTACAAGTATTTATTAGTTTCACTAATGCTTGACCACCACAACGTTGCACAGTACTTTTCATTTTAAACAGGATTTCTTTTGTTTTTTTTGGCATTTGGCATTTGCTTAGAGAGACAAAAATAAATAACAATAAAAAACTACAGAAGGTAGGTTATCTGTTTAACTTAAAAGTACATAGGTATCACCGCCCCTTACAGATAAGACTTTAATAAGAAGCTGTGATGAGACCTGTTTTCTGATTTTGTCAGGTGACATTCAACACACTCCCCACTGAAATCTGAGAGTTGTTAGTTATTAGTTACAGTGCTGCTGTGAAGAGTCCCGGGCTGGAGAAGCCACCGGAGTCCTGTGAGAGTAACAGCCCTCCTCTAATGATATTACACTCTTGTCAAAGGTTACTGATGCCATTTCAATCAAAGGCAGATAAATGGTGGGGCTCGGGCAGGAGGAGGAATTCTGGAAGGGTTTAGCAAGGTCAAAGCAGGCCGCTGCAGCTTCCATCTGGAATGCATTAGCTAAAAAGATTTATTAGCAAGAGTGTCTCTGCATAATGTAACAAGAAAGATACAAATACACACGGAGAGAGATTGTTCTGGGAGTAATTCTGCTTTGCTATAGTATTATCATGACAAAATATCTGAATAAATAATGTTTTTGTGTTTCATTTCATTAATGCATATACATAGTGACAGATAGCAGAGTAATTTGCATAATACAAATATTGAAATATCATATAATATAATATGAAGAACTGAACTGACAAGCAGTTTGTGCTGTTTTTAATTAATATTTTTAATCTAAAAGAACACAGACTGTGGGATATTTCTGGTTGATGATGAATGACATCAATAATATAATATTATTAATTTATATAACTGGCATTTTTATAAACATATGTGTACGACTGACTATTGAAACTCATGAATAAAACAGAATCCAACAAAGAAAGAGTCCCAGAAGAATTACTCAAATTACAAAAAAAAAAAAAAGCAAAGCCAAACTATTCCCTCAGTTAATTATTTAAATTATTTTATCTCATTCACAATCCAATTAAATCTAAAGTATACAACTTGTATTAATTAAGGAATATGTGAAATGCACTGAATTGTCTTATTTTATTCTTTACAAATAGCAAAACGTATGCAAATGAAGAGCGTTTGAAGCCTCTCCCTTCGGTGGGCGTCCTAATGGAAATGTGTGTGCTATTTCTCCCCAACACCTCAAATGAATACCAATTGCGTGAACATTAGGCTTGAAAGAATCATTAATTGAGTCCGAAATTGACACGCTCCTGGCAGAGAGCATGAGGCGGTCGCTCCTCACACCGTTCTCTAATCGATGTGGAAGTTTGAACTGTTCAATTCGCTGGGCTTTGGAATTGGAAACTCGTAGACCAAACCGCATTCATGCTTTAAAAATTTCTTTCTTAATTACATATTTACTGTTACTATTAACTGTATTTTGGTGGAACTCATATGGCCCTAATGAAATCATCACATCATAGAACATATAGTCAATGCATTTTGCTTCACAACATCTATTTAATGTTTCGTGGATGTATAACCCATAAATGTCGCATGGCAGACGGTCTTTATCTTTAGCATGGCAACAGTTACCATGTTAAACGCTGACCTGACTTGTAATGTGTGTCATGTTGAAGGATCAGTTAATTGCTGATTAATTTTGAGATAATTACGAGGTACAAGGCATGTGGAGGAACGCCAGAAAACACAATCCATGAGAAATAACATGGTAGATGAGTGAGAAAATGAAAGACACTGATAGTTTTGGACAGAGTTTGGTATAAACATAGACTTCCATGTGTCCAACAGCAATCTAAAATAGCAAAAAAGCAACTGATAGCTACAGTTTGATTTATAAAATCATCACATCTCTTGTTTTAAATGTGAATCTGGGGTTGTGTCATACTAACATCTCGCAGCACCTCGGCCTGAAGTCACTGCCGCCTTGTGCTTGACTGACATGGCTAATGCAATTCAGTGAATTCCCAGATGGCTCATCTCTCAGTGGCCCCTCAGGTCTAAAGGGGAGCTGGTATTTTGGAGGGGTGGGAGAAAGAACGGGTAATATGTGAATAGATCCACTTCAGAGCAGATAGGTAGAAAGCAGCCGGCACTCGTGGGAGAACTGAAGTGATATTGAGCTTCTGCAGTAAATGTAGAAGAGGATTACAAGCTCTTGTGGCGAGTGAAGAGACTAAACATTCATTCCCATGTCCTACTCCTGTCCTTGTCTCTTTCTCGTCCTCATTCTATAGCTGTTCCTGGAGAACGTCACAGGGTGAAGTTGAGACTCTATTGGCCAGTTTGATTTCAGCAGCTTGGGTTTTTGTTTGTTTGTAGAGATGGATGTTGCTTTTGCACTCAGAATTGTTTTTGACATTCAGATGCAGTCTGGGACTTTGTTGCACGCTACTGATATTTTGAAGTAGTTTAACTGTTAAAAAGAGTTTGTTACTTAGCAAGCTACTACCAAAAAGGTTAACTACTGCACATTGCAGCTAAACAGATCTTTCTTTTATCTGTATAAATGAATATTTTTATTTGATTGTTTTTAATTATATATTGGTACAAAAAAAACATTAAATAAGTTGGCTTTTGCCTAGATTATAAAATAATAAATTACTTGTAGAAAAAGAAGTGAACAACTTCTACAACTGCAACAACTAAATTGCAGCTACTAACATCATTTTTGTTTGTTATTTATTCATTATATTTTGATTTATTGTATTTATATATTGTTCATTTATTGTATTTATTGTATTAAAATCAGTTTTTTTTTTTTTTACTGGTTCATCGAAAACAACATTTTAGTAGAGTCCATTGATTAAAGCCAAAATTACTTGATTTTTAGTCCTTAATCATAATACAAAGGTTTAATTTTTTAATTTTTGTATTTATCTAAATTCACTGTTGTTTGTCTAGAAATATGATCATGCAGTAATTGTAATAAAGCATGTTAGATATATCTATGCATATCATATTTATAGGTTCATTAGGTGTGTGTAGCATTTTTGTGTAGCATGTAGAGGAATGTCTGTGCGTGCGTGTGTGTGTGTGTGTGTGTGTGTGTGTGTGTGTGTGTGTGTGTGTGTGTGTGTGAGAGACAGGAACCCTCCCCTTCCTAAACCTGCGCAGGCTTTCACTGGCGCAGAGCTATTGACATCTTGGCATTTGGTCCAGTCTGTCTGCTCTCCCTCGAGGGCCCGTTTCCTCCCATCCCAGCCGTGTATTGATTGGTTAATTTGATAGTTCTATCACCAATCAGCTTGTGTCTGACCTTTTGCCTTGGCAATGATGGCAGAGCGCTCATTTCTTCATCGTCGGCTTCGCCATACATTGACCTTTGCAGAGAGAATGTCAGCGCGCGGCCCTTGATCGTAACCTGTCACTACATTTGTTATAAGTAGGAGTCACCCTCGCCTTTGACACCCGGAGCTGAGCCTTCACCAAAGCGGAAGAGCTGCCCAACACCTCGCTGTGTTTAAAAAACACCGGGCAGCTTGGGATGCATCACTATGCGGCCGTAATTCATCAAGTTGTCATAAGCTTCCACATGATTGACAGCCGAAGACTGGTTTTGGTGGGTTTTTCTAGTTGTTGGTGTGATATTTTACGATGATAAGGTAAACTGAAACATGGAAAGAAATGACTGCAGAATTGTGTTGGAGGTCAAAGGTGTGATGAAACTGATATACGACTCACATTTCACCCCTAAATTAAAAACATTATGGGCATGTTTTTTTTTTTCTCTTTTTTTTCTTAATTATGGGTTTTTATAATATTTATAATATAATAATAATAAAATAATAATACATTATTTTCATAACAGTTAAGAACATTCCCCCGATACTTACATTTTATTTAGTGATTTCTATTAGATTCTCATTATTGTAATGCATTTTTTTATTTTAATGCACTTGTAATTGTCATATATAATGCTAAAATGCAGAGAAGTCATGAAAGTCCTCAAAAACCTGAATATTTTTCATGCAAAATATCTTTTATTTTTATTTTGAATTTCAGGGTGAAATATGACTGGTGTGAAAGCATATCTCTATACTGTATTAAGAAATTATGATTAGCATGAAAATGAAGCCTATTTTTAAATCCATTATGAGTTTTTATTATTATGACATTCATTTCCCAAATATACATACTACTTTAATGCACAAGTTATTTCATTTAATTATTTCATTTAATTTTCCAGTGGTGATTATTTTTAGATTGTCATTACAGTAGTGAAATATATGTGTAAAAAAAGTGATTAATGCAAAATTTAATTCATTTTCTCTAGATTTTTAGAGTGAAATATTACTGCGGTGAAGGTGTTTCACAATGTTGTGATATATTAATTCACAAAGCACTATTGATGTTCCTCATCAGTTTTTTGTTGTTGTTGTTTTTTTTTTTGTTTTTTTTTTTTTAAATATAGGAGACTGTCCAGCATTCAGAGCAAATCGGTGAGAATGTTACTAAAGCATTTGGCCAACGCGTATTCAATTATTTCTATTCAACCAAATCTCAGTATAATTGTGCTACTAGAATAATATAGATGTGTTTTGAATAAGAATAAAGAATCATATCTGTATTCATATCTCAGTCTCAGTCAATATCATATAACATCATATCCCCATGCAATACTATTGTCTCCTTTTTGCTTATATGCAGAACAGAAATTTTTGAGTTGTAGTCAGGTTTCTAGCATATAAATGATACAGATGTTATTTTCCGCCCCGCGTGCAGGTGTCCCACAGGGATGTCTCATTATCACAGACTGGAACACTCTCCCCTTGGGAACAGCCCAGATTTCATACTTCAAACTCCCAATCTCGTTCCTTTCCAAATGAAAGACTTTTAAGTCACTCTGTTCTTATTAAACTATACTTTTGATACAAATATGGAGCTTGTAGAACTGCTGTAGGTGCATTCTGGGAAAAACACTGGTACATGATTGTTACTGTCACCTCATCTGTAGTTTATGTTGTGAAGGTGTTGTAAAACATGCTGTTTTATATCTGTAATGAAGCAGCGTGATTAGAGGGCCATGTGGTGCGTTCCTTGATGGTGTAAACACCTGACACTGCGAGTGTGAGCACGTTCTTTACACACCTCCTGTATCTGTCATTACAGCACATGTGAGCAGCACCAGACAGTCTTTAGCCTGCTTCTTATGGCCTCATAACAGGGCTTTGGGTGTAATTACTGTGACTTTAAATGTGTTCTCAGAGGAAACAAGACCAATAAATACACTGCACAAAGCCTCATCCGTGATGCCGTTTGCATCTGGTTTTTCTGCTTTTGAGGAGAGTGAAATTTAAATCAGATTTTGCCATTTTTAGACATATAATCTATCTTAATATTTATAAATGTTTATGCATTTAGTTTAATATTAAAAATTATATTAAATATAATACCATTTAATGTGAAAGTATATTAATTTACAGAACCACCATTGATAATAATTAGCACAATGTGATGCATTACAGTAATTAGAAATAATTGAAAAAGTAATTGTCATAAAAATAGTAACATTGCAAAAATGATCCTAAAATGGATTGAATTTTTATGCAGAATATATATATATATATATATATATATATATATATATATATATATATATATATATATATATATATTTTTTTTTTTTTTATTATTATTATTATTAATTTGTATTGAAGTAGCTACAGTATCTTAAAACATTAAGCAAGTTCAGCTAATTTAAAGAAATGTTGCCTTGGAAACTAATGGGAGAAAAAACATTAGCTTTTTTATTTATTTTATTTCCGTTATTTCAAGTAGTGAACGTTCTTTTTTTATGGTTTAGTTTTAGTTTTAGTTAACACATCTACACCTATTTGGGTTGCACTTTATTTTACAGTATGTGTACTAACATGTACTGATAGTGTACTTACAGTGTACTTATATAAGAAAGTTCTGGTAATACAAGGTAACTACATGGGGTAGGGTTAGGTTTAGGGGTAGGTTCAGGGTTAGTACCTAGTTATTATATAGGTATTGTAATTACTATAATAAGTACATAGTATGTACATGAGGAAAAGGACTGTAAAATAAAGTGCTACCCCTATTTGTATTGAAAAATCACCCGTTCTTATGATTCCTTTTGTTTATTATTTTAGAGATAACTAGATGTGTTTGGCGTGTTGTTGTTGTAGTGTATCCCTGCGATTACAATGCCATAGTGGTCCAAAAATAGTTGAGATATGATAGCAGAAAAGAGGAGGGATTTGGTGTGTGCTTTATCATAGCTTGAGCGAAATACCTCCGAGATCAGGTTGCGTTTAACCCAGATTAAACCACGGAGGTCCAATGGCTCTTCAAAACAAAGACAAGTTCAAGACTTCCTTCTCTTAAGGATGTGTCAAGGGCAATCCAGACAAAAGACCAATGTCTTTTTCAACAGGGTGATAAGCATCTGGGCACAGGCGGCATAAATCGCTTCCTTTTCTTCCTGTGATTTCCTACGGATTTCCTCCGTTCAGTCTAGTGTGGATACAGTGATTTAACTGAATATAGGACCATGGCGATTTCTTATCTCCACCTTTAGGGTATGAGCTCAGTAACCCCAGCTTTGAGTGATAGGTTTGTTTGTGAGTACAGGGGTCTTTGTATTTTAGAAATGTACGACTTGTTGGAATGATTAATGCCGGTTTCATCCCTCAGACCTGTATCAGGCGAACTTCCCTAGACAAATCTTTTGCTGAATCTCAAATTCAGCCAGAGAAAAGGAGTTGTTCTCTATTGATTCGGCCTCCCTCGTGTACCCTCTTTCTGTAGATGTGTGAACTTCCCATTCCGATTCTTTCTGCATCTGATTTCCAATGGATGTATTGTAAGTAAGTGGCTCATTTTTTATGCCGCTGTACAAAAGGCCTGTCAATGGAGACTCCCGTGCCCGCCGAATCTGTTCCTCTACATGAGACGCGAACACACGAATACAATAAATAAATCAACGCGCTTGTCAGCCGCTAGCAGGGGAACAAAGCGAGTAACAAAACCATTTTCTGCTTTTAATGGTAATGCCACAGGATTGTAAAACTTAATGAGATAAGGTTATCAATGAATTCACGCCGTCTTTGCTGCTGTCTGTTCAGAAAGCAAATATCATTTATGTTTGACGCTACTGTTGAGGCCGTACTGAGCAGATAATCAAATAAACGAATACTTCTGAGCAAACACACAACAGGCTTATGTGTGATTGGGGGAAATGAGGGCAACAGTAATTAGCCTCCGATATCTGACAGCACCTTATGACAGGATAATGTTGTTTCTTTGGAATAGATAGTCATATTGTTTAGTAGGGATGTGCAAAACTACATGTTTTCATAGACTTACTGGTGGGCTGCATGTATAATTAAAAGAAATGGATAAATATGTGTTTGAATGTGGTGTAAATATAGTTTTAGCTTTTATATGCTTTTATAGTTTTAGTGATTTGAATACATAAAAGTTTGGAGTTGGTACGATATTTTTTCAAAGAAAGGCCTTTATGCTCACTAAGGGGTTATTTATTTGATCGAAAATCAGGTTATATTTCAGTAAATACAGTTATATTATAAAATATTAATACAATTTAAAATAACTATTTTCTATTTGAATATATTTTAAAATGTAATTTATTCCTGGGATGCAAAGCTGAATTTTCAGCATCATTTCTCCAATCTTCAGTGTCACATGTTCCTTATGAAATCATTCTAATGCTAATTTGCTCAAGAAACATTTATTTATTTATTATTATTGAAAACAATTGTGCTGCTTAATATTTTGGTGTTGAAATGTTTTCTGGATTCTTGAAAGCTCAGCATTTATTTGAAATAGAGATCTTTTATGACATTATAAATGTCTTTGCAGTCATAATTTAACATAACTTGTTTAAGAAAAGAAAAAAAAATCTCACTTCTCAGGATTGCGATATTGGCTTTATTCAACAACAAAGAGGTGGGTTCAGTGTAGCCATTATCAGTTCATCAAACTAGTGACCTACCAGTTCTTTAAGCATGCATTTTGATTAATAAAGTAGTAGCCTTGATTGTTATTCTACATGAAATGAAACTCAATGAGAGAAACTTTCAGAACTAGACCTCTATTTGCCCAAAGGCCCGTTGTAATTGTCCCATGGGTGAGAAAGATCCATGTTTTGATTAATCAGGGTAAAATCCTTCATCGATACAGGCTCCAGCGTTTCAAACAGACTCAAAAGCTCCATCACAGAGGTGAAATCCATACCTCATAACAAAAGATTGAAAGATGGCAATGATTTACCTCAGATGACCACAGCAAAACTGTAACTTTGTCTGTGTGAGTCGGTCAAACTTCTGCATAAGGGAGAGATGTGTCCATTCATTTAAAGTAAATGGCAACTGTTTGTTGTTTTCTCAATTCTGCTGAGACGAATCAATTGTAATTTAATGAATTTATGACGTGCTGTGCCCAACTCTTGATATACAGCACATACGCTGAGAGAAAACTCTTCATACAGAAGAATGAGGGTCTGTTATTGAAATTAAACACATTGTTATTAGGGCTATAATGTGAAACATTATCAAGACAATGACAGCTATGTATTTTATTTTCAAGATAAATTAAAGTTGTCCTTAAAGTATCACAATCAGTTTAATATTGAGTTGGAAAGCAAATGAAGAACTGTCAATTTTAGAGTTAATTTTTTTTTTTTTTTTTTACAATTTCTTTTTTTCTTTTGTTTATATATATATATATATATATATATATATATATATATATATATATATATATATATATATATGCTTTTTAAATGTTAAACATACTAAACTAAACTATATTAAGAGACAAATGTGATACTAAATACTGATACTAAACCTCATCTGAATTATAAAAACACAAATCCACCATGAGGGTTGCCAGGTCTGCGTAATAACACCAGACCAATTGTTACAGAAAACTAGCTCGATCGCAATCAGAACCTCTTTCTGTTTTGCTTCAACCCGCTGACTAAAAACAAAAATCTGTGGCAACAGTTTAAAAATAGCCCAATTCTACAAGAAAACTGGTTGACCCGAAAGAGTAAATCATAGAAGAAACCTGTTTATGCTAATGCCAACTACAGCTCCCCTTGTGGCAGTGTGTAGAACTGCACTATGCATTTGCCGTGTGTTATGAATTGCATTTCGTTATGTGAAATTGAGCTTGTTTAGATATGTTTATGTTGAGTATTTTTGGAGCCTTAGGACCAGAACAGTCTTTAGATTTTCCTTTAAAACTCTCGGGCCAATAACGAGACACATATATCTCACCCTTTATTCCAATTTCCACCTTTTAATGTTACCCTCTACAAAATCTCCAGAACTCGAGCATTTTCATTCTCCCAGTGTGTCTTGATCCCCCTGAGCGAGCTATTCAGTCTGGTGAATAAAATATTCTAATGTGTGCTGTTTTTCTTCCATTCGGTGTGCTTAAATATTACAAAGCATTTAATTATAAAAACTGAGAACAGACACAGTCCTGGGACTGTCAATGGGAAAAATAAATGTACAATCAAAATTGCAATTACCTGCAGAATTTCAGGGGTAAACACATCAGAAATCTCACAACAAACACAGGCTAGTTTGCATTCCAAAATGAATACAGTTAGATCCAAAGCAATTTTCTCTTATTTATCTTAGACGCCATGCATAAATAAAGCAAGGGCATTGAAGCAATTAGCATAATTAGACTGTGGTGGTCAGGCTCAATGCGATTTCTTAAGAGGCATTGCTGAGGTGTGTGCATGCGTTTGCGTTTATGTGTGTGTGTGTGTGTGTGTGTGTGTGTGTGTGTGTGTGTGTGTGTGTGTGTGTGTTCGCTGTCCATGTCGAAGGGTTTCTTGAGCAGTCATTGTTAGAAGTTTTTCTACAGGAGAAGGCATCAGTGTTGACTGTGTGAAGGTCCTCATTACCTGCAGGACCACAGTACCCCGTCTGGACCGGCCTTGGGTCTCCAAAACAAAACTTTTGCATTTTCATGTATCTTATGTATTGTGCATGAATGCATAGCAAATCCTCAGCTGTGACAAATTCAATTTCCTTTTATAAAAAGGCCAAACTTTTGCAAAAAAAAAAAAAAAAAAAAAAATTCCTATTCCTCTCTAAAAGACTGAACTTATTATTGTAATCATTGTTTGGATGAATCATTATCTTGCATACTAATGACCTTTATGTATTTAAAGGGAATCTATCTAAGGGGAAGAGTATTTGTATCTTCTATATGAATTTAAAAAAATATATATTTCCAGTGCAGAACATCTAAGGTTACATATGTAACCCTGGTTCCTCGAAGGAACGAGACATTGCGTCGCAGTGCCAAAGCGTAATCGATGCAGCTCGAGTTCCTGAAGAGAAACTCTGCTTTACATATGGATGATAGTGTAAGTATGAAGTGGATCTGTGCACTTTGTTTCTTTGATGAAAGCTTTGAATAAGTGGCTCTATTTTTGAGAAATAAATGTCATTAGAATTAATTTCAGTCATCGCGATCATTTTAAGAGGAAATTTCACTGAATTTTCAGCTAGGCTACAGTGAATATTTCTAGGCGTCTTTGTCTGTTCTCTTTGATTCTGGTTTTCATTATTGCATTTATTTTTTTTATTTTATTTTTTTCATTCTGCAGGACCTCTGTGATACTCCAGATTTAATTTTGCTCCATTTCCTGCAGGATTGAACTGTTTTAGCTTGAGGTTACATGGCAGGACCATATACAGGTCACGTGCCCAAATCATATGGCATGCATTTTGATTTTATGTTAGTAGAAAATGAACATAAAATCTGAATTTAGTTTCCAACAGTTCCTGGACTTCTTGTTATCAGTACTTTAGTGCATGTTAAAACAAAACTGCAAAAGGTAACTTGCTCTTCCTCCTAGTATCATGATTTTTATTTGTGTTAAATATCCTGTTTCAGTCAGAAATGTGTTATTTTATGCAAGTTTTATGGGAAATATGCATAAGTTTTATGGGAAATATGCATATGTTTATTGACGACGGGCAGTTCTTCCTCTAAATCAAGTCACGCAACATATTTGTTTGTACTGACGTCATATTGTTTTATTAAGCCTGTGTTTAAACACATAAGCATTTAAATGATGTTTAATCCTCTTAGGGCTGAACTAAATCCCTCCCTTAACCCCCAGATTAGCCTTAGAAAATATTTCCCCTTCCCGAGTCTAACCTGGATGAATCCCAGACGTGTTTGTAAAGTACGGATTTCTCCCTCACTCTTTCTCTCTATCTTTGCTCATGATAATACGTGCTGGCCAGTCTCAGCGTTTTCCTGTAGCCCAGATATTATTGTCCTGTGTCATCACCCAAAGGTGACTGTTATCACTTAATTAAATCCTGGCGCGGAGGGAAGTCGAAACAATGTTGTTGCCTGGTCACCTGAAGGAACTTTTTAAAAGTGGGATGGTTTGTGCTGGCATTGACTCTTCTGCTCCTGGAGTGCTTTTGTCATCCTCTCTTGTGACGGAAGCTAATTTAGATTTCAAATGTCAGCTGTCAAACTGAGACAACACTACGTATGTTTTACTTTTTTTGCACTTTCTTTCTTTTGATAGTATCAGGAAAAAGTATCAGACTAAGTCACTAGTCACTTAATTATTGGGGACAACTTCTTTAAAATATATGAAGAGTTTGGTTCTAAAACGCAAATAAATCCGTTTGGATTAATTGGAGTAAAAATTATTTTTTTTTTTTTTAGATGAACACCACTATTTTCTGTTTCAAACTTTTACATAGCATGTTAAGGTTATAAAAAATATTGAAAATATAAATCCAGATTTTGATTTTCAAAGATATATTATAAAATGTTATTATTATTTTTACAGAAAATGCAATAAATCAATGACTTTTTTTTAAATTATTGAATCAATATAAAAGTTATTTTCATATTGAAACTGTTGAAAATACAAAACATAATAAGTTGATCCACATATAACAGGCTCTGAACTTGGTCAATACTAATCTTATATACATGCACAGGACTAAAAATACATTAATCGCTCCCAAAAAATGAATTCAACGGGTCATCTTGTTAATGCTATAAATTAATTAAATAACAATAACATAAAATTTCATCATGAACATACATGAACGACAGTATCACATTAAACCACATATTCCAAATTCCAAAATGACATTTCCCTTACATTCCAAAAGTGCATTCATCTCTGCCATGTTACATTAATTTAGTTGACTAGTGCTTTACACTGTATTAACAAAAGCATTAATGGCATTAATAAAAACACTTACACTGACAAGCTATGCAATGCGACTCATTTGCGATTATGAACGCAATATTGCATAACTTGTCAGTGATGTACGACTCTGTGTATTAAAAGCCACTCTATCTTAAAGCACGCAGTGGAGATTATTCACAGAGCTGGCTTTACTGACGAGATGTGCATGACAATCACATGTGATTTATTGTGCTGCCCTAAGTTTGTCTGTTGATCACAAAGTAAAAAGAAGATGAGGAAAACTAGGATGTATTCAAAGCACCACCATTACTGTCTAGAGTGTGTGGAATGGTGCACTGTGATTATAACTTAGTAAATTAGGTTAATTATTACAATATATCATTATTTATGTATGTATGTATTGCATTTTTTTTTTTACTTTTTACTTTACTCACATATAAAAATAAAAAAAAGATGAAAATCACAGCAGCAGTAAACATATATATTTTATTATATATATATATTCTTAAACTATTAAAAATGCTGTAAGTTATTATTATTATTTTACATTATTTGTATTAATATATATATAGAGAGAGAGAGAGAGAGAGATCAGAGGCAATACATTTGATACTGTAATAAAAATTCATATTAAAAATCCTAAATTGTATTAGGCTAGATTTCTTTTTGTATTTTTCACATTATAAAATCATCATGTGGAAATAACCGTTTCAGTCATGACTTATAAAGCCTTTTAATGACCGATTCTGCTACTGATTTTATTATTATGATTATATGTCTCATATCCTATGTTATCAAATAAAAATTTCTGACTAAAAAAAAACTTTTTTTGACTAATAAAAGATTTTTGGCTAGAAATATTAACATCCAAATATTTACTCTATTATTATTAATATTACCTTTTTTATTTTATAATTATTTGTAAGTACTAAAGCATCATTAATGGAATTGGAGTTCGATTACAGAACTGTACTCTTTAATAGCAGCCGGGACTAGAACTGGAACTGGAACCAGAAGGGTTAAATTCCTTACGATTCCTGTTCCTAGTGTAGATGCTGATATGTTTGATTGTGAGATTGAGGGTATGCGAGATCTGATGCTCTCACACCTTTTTAAAACAGATGCTTGTAGTAGGTCATTTGGAGTGAATAAATATGGCATGTCCAGTAGCCCCCCTCCCCCCAATACTAAGCCCCATAAGAAATGAGCAATCTAATGACGCTCTAATTTGAAATGGGTCTCGGTGTGGGGTAGGATGAGTGATTCGAGCATCTCCTGTGCTGGTGCCTTCAATAAAGAAATCAATACCGCGCATCCATATTTGCACATTTCTACATGGCTTGTCAGCCTCAAAATTGACTTCAGTGAAAAAGATCTCTCATGGCTCCTGCGGCATTTTAGAAGTTCTGATAAGATCTCTTTTATCACCTCTCATCGGTCTTTTTCTCTCTCACACACTTATAGACACTCTCTTACTCTCTGTATGTCACTTTTCCCACACAGACATCTGCTGTCTCACTCATGCTGGCTGTCATTATCAGTCTCTCCAGGCTGAAATTCACATCGGTTTCATCTGTTTTTATGGGGCAGCAAATCATAACAGTTTCTTTCAATGCTTGTTTTTTAAATATATATAAATAAGGCTTATTATTTTGAGCATAATTGATAGCACTAATGTTTTTGTCAACGTACAGTATTACCTGATACCAAAAATCTGAAATGGAAAGCTCTCAAGCGTCCTAAATTTGTTGTAGTAGTGTTTTCAATAGTGACTGACTCTTGGATTATCAGTATTGTTCTTATGCTTATGTGTTTAATTATTTTATATATTATATATTATCATGACATTATCATATTTATTAATGTCAATGTTATTATTAATAATAAATATGTAACAATATTATTATTGTTACATTTTTAATATTAGTTTATTAATCAAATTTAGTTTAATAGTGAATTAATATTTATACTGTAGTAATTGTTATTATTTGTCCCATTGTTTTTATGCTAATTATGCTTATATGTTTTTAAAGAATCTGTTTATTGTGTGTACTTTTAAGGCCGTGTCCTCCAACTTTTATTTTTAATTTTTTGCTCTCCATGTTGGAGTCCTGTAGCTCGGTCCGCGTGCTCTCATGCTCAGGTCCAGCCAGTCCTGTGAGAAGTCTTGATTGCAGTTGTAGTTGTTCATCATGGAGGCTGTTTGAGTTTGGAAGAAAGGAAGGATGAGATTGGAGGTGATTAACATGTGGCATCTCCCCCATCGCCAGCTGCCCCGCTCCTCTCTGCCTCTCTCTCCCTCTTCATTTTGTCTGACCTAATAGTTAATGATATGTTAATAGTCAATGAGGCTGCTCTTGCCTGGCGTCCGCTGTGTGTGTTAATGTGGACGTGCGGTGACTCTGGCCGGGGTCCAGTGACTAGATTGATGTTTACCAGCTTGTGTGTCCTTCAGCTCACGTATATTTGTCCTTTGTTAGAGAAAACACAAGGCTTCTGAGTTCCAGAGCATGTTTGCTGCTGTAGCAGTGGAAGGCTGCTGTGTTCTTGTGGGTTGTAGCATCTAACAAGTGCTTACAGTGAAGCAAAGCATCATTTGTCAAGACACAAGCATTTAGTTTCATTTAAAGTCATCAAAAAAGAACATTGTCAATGCGTGCGATTTATGTGATGTTTATTTTATCTATCAGGATTTTAGCTATTTGATGGCTCTGATGTATTTGGTTTATATTATTTTTCTGTGCCAACTGGTTATGTGGACAGAGGAAAAGTAGGAAAATTCTATGATTTAATTTTTTTATTTTAATGTTTTTTTTTTTTTTTATCTCCCTTTCAAATAATGTGCACAGTGAGACCAGGAATATGTATTATTTAAATCAACATGAAAACCACTTTATTTCTGTGATTTGACTTTTTTTTTTAGTCATATATATATATATATATATATATATATATATATATATATATATATATATATATATATATATATATATATATATATATATATATATATATATATATACACACAGTGTTGGGGAAAGTTACTTTTAAAAGTAATGCTTTACAATATTGTGTTACACCCTAAAAAAGTAACTAATTATGTTACTTAGTTACTTTTTATGGAAAGTAATGCATTACGTTACTTTAGCGTTACTTTTTAAATCTTTGCACTGCTTGTTTGTTTTTAATATGAAAAAGTAAAACATTTTGGTAAACATAAAAGCCTTTTCACACCAAAAGCTAAATGAATAAGTCTCAGGCTGAAGAGAAAGTAAATTCACATCTGTAGAATAGATCACAAAAGAAAAAAGTTCAACACACTTCAGCAGTAAAAAGATATTTTCTTGTAAATTAAAAAATAATGCATACTCTACTAGTTACTTGAAAAAGTAATCTGGTTACGTAACTCACATTACTTGTAATGCATTACCCCACACTGTATATATACACAGTAAAAACAGAGATATTGTTAAATAATATTACAATTTAAAATAACTATTATCTATTTTAACATCTTTTAAAATTGGTAAAAATTTTAATTTTAGTTAAAACTTAATAGATATCATTTATTTGAAAGCTTTTGTAACATTTAAATGTCTTTCCTGTCATTTTTGGTTAGTATAATGCGTCCTTACTAAAAAAAAAAAAAAATGAACCCTAAACCGTTTACTAGCTTAGACTGCTGAATATGAAAATATAAAATATATAAAATACATCTAAAGGGAAATTTCAGAGTAAAGAATACACTGAAATGCTATATTCAGTCCATACTCTTAAATGATGCATCATGTTTATAGAGCACAAATCCTCCTCCATCCCTGTCAGTTCATCTATACACCAAGAGACCGCTGCTCCCCAGTGGAGGGTCTCTCTTGGACCTTCTGACCTGAGAGAGACTCCTCAGGCTCTGGCACGGCCTCTTCCGTCCCTGCAGACGCAGCCCTGGCTGTCAGGACAGGCCCGCAGCAGTCACCTCCAGCCAGTCTGCAATCATCTCCTCCCTGTTCAGCGCTGCTCTTCCTTCAGCCGCGTGGCATCTGTGGGCCAGGTCTCTGAGGAACACTGCGTGCCAGAGCCTGGCTCCCCTCCATGATAAACGGCCTCTGTTTACAGGCTAACCACTGTGTAAAGTGCACAATAAATCACCAGCCAGACAAACTTCTGGGGAGAAAAGTGTAACATTAAGATGGGCCTTTTTTGTCATTTGTTTAAAGCAGTCATGCCTTGCTAGCAGCTTCTCTCTCTCTCTCTCGCTCTGTTGTCTAAAGTGCTGAGAGAAGGAAGAAAGTATCTCACAGAAGGGAAATTAAACTCTGTAACGGTTAGGGATCTGCACACTTGACCTCAGGCAGCAAAAGCAATAGAATCTAGATTAAGATTAAACATAGATGAAATTAAAACACATACAGTAAATCAGGCTAACATTACCAAGAGACAATATTAATTCAGCATCATATAAATTAATTGAATATTATATTTGTTTTGTAGACATAAAATCTAAATTTACCCCATTACATTTCTTAATAAAAAGCAAACAAGTTCCTGTGCATACTGTATATATAAATATATATTAGTGTGAATTATTCTAAATTGAAGTAAAGTTTTTTTCTCTAATAATTCTTCAAAATGTAATACATTTTTGCCCCATTTTTTTTCTTGTTTACAGAAGTTCTATATATATGAATATGAACTTCTGTCTGCAAATTAAAATAGTTTATTTCAGAAGGTAACAGAGGTAATTTGCAGACAGACTTTTTAAATGTATTTAAAAAAAAATGTTAATGATAAGGAGATGTTCCCACAGAATATATTATAAACCAGAGTTCCCATTATTATCCCGTATTGTTAACATAAACACTGATTTTTGCACATGCAACTAACATTGATGCCTCTTGGAAAAAAAGAAAAAAAAATCTTAATAAAGATGTTTGTTTTAGGCATATTTACGTGGATACAAATCAACAATGCATTCATGGTCAGAGTAATTTACAACCATTTTGGTGCAGGGAGCCTTGACTGATATTATAAGTGGACTTCAGAGGCAAAATTAAATGCTAAATGTGTAGAATATAGTCCCTTGAAGCTTTTTGATGTTGTAAGTAATGTAAATAAGCATCCGTGTTAGTGTTGCATTTATGTTAACGCATCTATATTGGCATATTAGCATTTCAAATGTAAAGTGCTATAAAATGGGCTAGTATTAGCATTAGCGTGGTGTAATGTAAAGCGTAAGTCTAACACATCACCTCCAGCAGATGCGTGCTCAGGGAGGAAGTGATGCGCTAGCGGGCCGCCGTGGGACGTGCTGTTGTCAGCTGCATATCAGCACGCTGTAAATAGCCCGAGGCTGCGCTGTTTTATCGGCGAGTAGAGACCGCACGCTCTCTTGCCAGCTGTCTATGCTGCTTTAAACTCGCAAATAAACCAGAGAGGGATGCTTTTCCACCCCGTCTGTGTAAACCTGATTTTCATAAAAAGGTGATCAGATCAGCTGTGACATTGTGCACAATACCTTGTTTTTTTCCTTGTCTTTCCTTTCTGGCATTTTCTCGCCAGGGGACTTTCAGCCTACAGATTATTTGAGGCAGTGGGAGACAATATGTTATTAACCCATGTGACCTCAATATCTTAATTGTTGACTGTTGGGGACCCAACAGCAGCACCCCAGCAGTGATATCTGTCCAATGGGGCTTCCTTTAGTCCAAGATTCCTAATTAAGCACACGTAATGCAGAAATGACCCAACACAACAGCTCTTTTCTTATGCATGTGCCTTTCATCGATACGAATCAGCCTTTGTTTTGCAGAATATTTATGTATGGTGCAGTGATCAGGAGCTGTTCATTAGCGGTGCTTGCTAAACATTGTATTAACCATGAAGTGTTGGCTTTATCCTGCACTGTGTGTACTGCAGAATGGAATAATGTCTCAATATCTTGCAGTATTTTGAGGATAGATGTGCTTGATTTTTGCCTGACGTATGGTTAAAATGGGCTAAGAAATCCCACAGACTTAAACTGGAGGAGGAAACTGAGCCACATCTAGAGTCTAGATTAATATAGAGACTCAGACTGGTAACCAATCATCCAGAAAAAGTAAAAAAAAAAAATAAAAAAAAAATGCTACAACATTAAGGGCAAACATTTTTTTTATTTTGGTTGATAATAAATAAATAAATATAATCGGGCTAGAACATGACAATGATGCATATCTTTACTTAAATGATCAAGTATTGAGGTAAAACAAAAAAGTTTATGGATTTGCATATGTTTACTTTTCTATGTTTTGTGCTCTTCAAACCATCTCAGATAGTTTCATAAAAATAAAATCATGTTCTAATGCAATGCTAATTAACATAGCCTGCTTGGCAGCATAGAATACTATGCAAATATTTTCTTCCTCATTTTTCAAGAAGTCACATTAGATGACAAAAGTTATTTCAAACATTCAAATTGAAGACAATTTCCGCCACTGAATTAAAAATAAAACAAGGTAATTGCGACTTTTTATTTCACAGTTGTGACTTTTTATATATATATATATATATATATATATATATATATATATATATATATATATAAAGTTTATATGACGCAATTCTGACTATATAAATCATAATTCTGAGAAATATAGTCCCGATTCCGATTTTTTTTTCTCACAAATGTGAGTTCATATCTCGCAATTCTGACTTTTTTCTCAAAAGTGCAATTATAAACTCGCATTTCCAAGAAAAAAAAAAGTCAGAATTGTCATTTATAACTCGCAACTGCCAGAATGTAAAAGACACAATTACCTTGTTTTATTTTTTACTTAGTGGCTTCCATAATGAATTGAGTATCAATATGTATCTAAAAATAAATATTTTTGACAACAATACCAGATTACTGTTTTAGATAAAACTGATGCACCTTTAGCACCCCTCACTGGATATTTTGCTTTTAAAGTGCTGTGAAAAATGAAAAAGGGCGACATAATATCCTTTTGCAGAAGTGTCGTCACAGGAATGTTGTTCCAATGAAGCCTGTGTTGTCATTTATAATGAGCGATCAGAGGCAGGCGGCAAAATGGTGATGGCACTGAAAACACAACCGCTTGCCAAGCTGTGCTAGCCTCTCACATCATGCAAAATAAAGAGTGATTTTGCAGCTGCAGAGTGTCATTGACCAATCGCGGATGATTTTGTTCACAATCAAGCACTTTAGCTTTTATGTGGTTTTGTGTGTGCAGCTAAATTTTGTTGTTGTTCATCCTGCAACTTTGTGAATTGAAAATGTTCTCTGTGAGAAATAACTTTTTATTTTGAAATGAATTCGGTTTTTAGTTGTGCACAATTATTATTTTAATATAATGGAGATTTTATTATATTTGCATTAATAGTTGGAATTTTTTTATTTTTTTTTATTCACTCTTTATTGTTTTTCAGTTTACATAGTTTTTATGATTTATTTTACTTTTGTTTTTTTTCTAGTTCATTAAGTGATTTTTTTTTTTTTTTTTTTATAAGTAGTTTTTATATTTATATATGAATGGTATAAGAGGTAGTTTTTTGCCTAATATTTATGTATTGCTCATACCGTCCCTTACAATTAATGTGTCCGTGATCTGAAGCTGTTAATTAGGGCCCGAGCACCGAGGTGCGAGGACCCTCTTGTATCTGCTTTGTTTTTTATTATTATTATTCTTCTTCTTCTTCTTCTTCTTCTCCCGAATGAATCGCATTTTTGAGGGCTTTAACATGCTCAAAAAGTCATGAAACTTTGCACACTCGTCAAACCTGGTGAAAATTTTCGTCTGATATAGGATTCAGAAGAGGGTGTGGCAAAATGGCTCGACAGCGCCACCTATACCAAGAAAATCAACAGCCTTCCAGCTATGTTTCACGTACATGCACGAAAATTGGCACACATATGTAACACACCAATACCTACAAAAAAGACTCTTGGAGCGAAATTCTAAACCCAACAGGAAGTCGGTTATTTTTAATATTATGAGCATATTTTGTGTAATTTTGATCATTTCCATGTGTTGTATTTTAACGAACTCCTCCTAGAGAGTTCTTCAAATCAACACCAAATTTGGTATGCCTAATCTAAAGGCCTTTGCGATGTTAAATTGCGAAGATCCTGACTTTTCGTTGAAGGGCGTGTCCGTGGCGGCCTGGCGAATTTCGATGATTCGCCATGAAAAATGAAGTTGCTATAACTCACACATACAATGACCAATCTGCCCCAAACTTCACATGTTTGATGAGACTCCAAACCTGAACAGATTGACATGCCCATATTCAGTTATAGTCATAGCGCCACCTATTGGCAACAGGAAGTGACATATTTTACGCTGCGACGAACTACCCCTAGAAATTTTATGACATCAATGTCTTTTTTGTGGTCAGTCTAATCTAAAGGCCTGTGCGATGTTCAGTTGTGAAGATCTTGAGTTTTCGTTAAAAGGCTTGTTCATGGCGCCGCGACGAAGTTCGATGTCTCGCCATGCGAATAAAAGATGTTATAACTCAGGCATAAGATGTCCGATCTTCCCCAAACTTCACATGTGTGATAAGAGTCCTGGCCTGAACAGATCTTCAGGCCAATATTCCACCGGGTGTGGCAGAATGGCTCTATAGCGCCACCTATACACTTTCAACGGAGTGCGCCTCGAGCCATGTTTCACATACATGTACAAAAATTGGTACACACATGTAACACTCCAATACCTACAAAAAAGTCTCTTGGTACGAAATCCGGATCCCAACAGGAAGTCGGTTATTTTGAATTTTCCCTTCAAAATTGGTGTTGTTTTTGCCATTTTCAGGGGTTGTACTTTAACGAACTCCTGCTAGAGATTTATTCAGATCAACACCAAACTTGGTCAGTGTAATCTAAAGCCCTTTGCGATAATAAATTGCGAAGGACTTGAGGTTTCGTTAAAGGGCGGGTCCATGGCGGCCTGACAAATTTTGATGTTTCGCCATGAAAAAGGAAGTTGCTGTAACTCAGACATACAATGTCCAATCTGCCCCAAACTTCACATGTTGGATAAGACTCTTGACCTGAACAGATCTACATGCCAATATTCAGTTATAGTCATAGCGCCACCTATTGGCAACAGGAAGTTACATATTTTACACTGCGACAAACTACTCCTAGAAATTTTATGACATCAATGTCTTTTTTGTGGTCAGTCTAATCTAAAGACCTGTGTGATGTTTAGTTGTGAAGATCTTGAGTTTTTGTTAAAAGGCGTGTCCATGGCGCCGTGACGAAGTTCGATGTCTTGCCATGGGAATAAAAGATGTTATAACTCAGGCATAAAATGTCCGATCTTCCCCAAACTTCACGTGTGTGATAAGGGTCCTGGCCTGAACACATATGAAGGCAAATATTCCATTGGGTGTGGCAAAATGGCTCGATAGCGCCACCTATACACTTTCAACGGAGTGCATATGCACTTTCAACGGAGTGTGCCTCGAGCTATGTTTCACGTACATGTACAAAAATCGGTACACACATGTAACACACCAATACCTACAAAAAAGTCTCTTGGTACGAAATCCGAATCCCAACAGGAAGTCAGTTATTTAGAATTTTCTCTGCAAAATTGGTGTTGTTTTTGCCATTTTCAGGGGTTGTACTTTAACTAACTCCTCCTAGAGATTTATTCAGATCTTCACCAAACTTGGTCAGTGTAATCTAAAGGCCTTTGCATTGTTAAATTGCAATGATCTTGAGGTTTCGTTAAAGGACGTGTCCATGGCGGCCTGACAAATTTCGATATATTGCGATGAAAAGGAAGTTGCTGTAACTCAGACATACAATGTCCAATCTGCGCCAAACTTCACATGTTAGTTAAGACTTCTGCCCTTAACAGATCTACATGCACATATTCAGTTATAGTAATAGCGCCACCTGCTGGCAACAGGAAGTGACATGTTTTAGGCTGCGACAAACTACTCCTATAATTTTTTTGAAATTAACATATATTTTGTGGTCAGTCTAATCTAAACGCCTGTGCAATGTTAACTTTTGGAGATCTTGAGTTTTTGTTAAAGGGTGTTTCCATGGCGCCATGACAAAATTTGATGTCTTGCCACAGCAAGAGAAGTTGTTGTAACTCAAGCATAAAATGTTCAATCTTCCCCAAACTTCACATGTTTGATAAAAGTCCTGGCCTGAACACATCTGAAGGCCAATATTCCATTATAATGATAGCGCCACCTGCTGGCAACAGGAAGATTGGCACATATATGGGATATACTTTGATATATTCAACTTATATTTAGGACATTAAATGCATATTTCTCAACGTTCACCTTTTTACTAAAGCCACACGATGGCGGTGAGCCCGGGTGCGAGGGCCCGTTCATCGCTGCTTGCAGCTTTAATTGGCGTTGTAACTGTTGTTCTTTAATGATCTGTCAATGGTTTCCACATGGGATGCGGTTCTATTTGCAATTCTGGGCTTGATGGCTTCCGTCTCTGTGCTGTGAGGAGTAAGCTATTTGTGAGACTCTCGCCTGACTTGTTTCTTCTCTTTCTCTCTTTCTGTTTCCTCCACAGTCCCTGGATGGATTTGTATTTGCACTAAACAAGGAGGGGAGGTTTTTGTACATCTCAGAGACAGTGTCGATATACCTGGGGCTTTCACAGGTGAGTGCACATGAGATTTTCCCTCTCTGATCTCTTTTCGTCCATCGGAGCGGAAGAGAATCTGGACAAATTAGTGTTAGATCAACTTCTGCAGGTTTGTTAGCTGCTGTTTAAGTTGTGGCGTTCATCACTGCATATTTTAAGCACTGGAGAGATGTTCTCATTGGAATGCTAGCACGTTCCCTGCTTCTGTTGGCTTGAGCCCAGGCCGCTCAATAAACAGACAGATCGGCGAGGTCAGACGGTGAGAAAGTGACCTTCAGAACTCTTGCGTTCCTGTCTAGCTGAGCTCCATCTCGAGTGCTAGCAAGCTTCAATCAAAGCAGACACGGCTGCACAACAGGCACCTTCTGTTCACTGTTGGTGGAAAATGCACACAAATCATCAGGATCGTCTCTTGCTGTCATTGGATGAGGGGATCTAACCGCACAGGTGCCATCAAGATGATCACTGTACCAGTTACTATAACATTATAACTTGTTTTTGAGAGTGTGGATCATTTTTGATGAGTTCAGGATAGCAAACTACCCACTTATTTTTCAAAGGAAATGCTATGCAGCTTATATACAGTTCACAGTGTGTGAGGGTCCAAAATGTGGAGTGTACAAACTGAGCACACTGCATGGAGACTGTATCCCACAATGCAATGCACTCTATTCAACCTTCCATTTCTAGTTTGGAAAATGAACCAGAGGTGATACCAACCTTGGTTTATTTATTTATTTGTATATCTCAGATACTTGTTTTACTCAAAATTGGATTCAGCATACTGTATTAATGTATGTATCTATTATATTATATAATAATAATAAATAGGATTCCTTATACTGTGCATGGTCTAAGATTACCTCGATGACATGGGTTCAAAATATTCAGTATACAATCAAAATACGGTATCCCACAATGCCGTGCACTGGATTCAACCTTACATTTCTAGTTTGGCAAATGATTCAGAGAGGACTTGCTACTGCCAATACATACGCCAATACAGTGCTGTGAGTATTTAAGACCTGCTGCTGCACAAATACAGTAGCATATATAATCATAACCCATAGCAGACCTATACAGGTGGAGCTGGGGGAGGTGGAGGGCTTCAGAGGAACTCTGAAAGCAATAATAATTTATGCAATCTACTCGATTTTCAGTTCACATATTTCATTTCTAGTCTAACAGATGAACCAGAGAGGATACTGTTCAGAGATGATATGACTCATGAAAATTAGTATATTTTTACTCAGAATTTAAATCAGTGTAAAAAAAAAAAACTTGTATGCATTTCTGAGCTTAGATTTTGAACACAGAAAGTATTATAAGGTATGTATATTGTGCACAGAATTTGTGTATTTTGTTTGTTTGTTTGTTTTATTCAGATAAAATGTGAAGAATAAAAACATCAGGCTGTATAAATAAAGAGTAAAGTGCATACTATGCTTTCAATCAGGCTGCTATGACCTGTCAGAACTGAACATTGTAAATATTGAGTCTTCTAAATTATAAAAGCCACAGTGGCTGTAAAAGACTATTAAAACATTCTGCTAGAATTAAGAAGAGAAGACTAAAGCACACTCTAAATTAATTCAGCATTCATTGATTGAAGATTTTTATCAAATAATTGATTAATTCTCAAAATCCTGGCTTTTGGAATTTGGCTTGCTCTTTTTCTGTGGTATTATCTTTAGGTTGGCCAGCTGATAAAGTGCTTGTAAAGTCTTTAGTCTAAGTAGGTTTTATTATCTTACATGGTTTAGCTTATCCCATAACTCTCCTGATCTTAATTGCTAAACCCTTTTCTTTGTTAATCTGTCCTAGAGGCCACAAATTTATAAGGTGTAGTTCCTTATTTTCATTGTTAATTGCTTGAGCAATTTGCAAGCTTTTCTGCGTTGACAGTTCTATGCATTTGTGTGCTGTGGGTTATCAAAAATAGACTATATTATATATGATTGCATATATATGCTAGTTTGTAGTTTAACTCTGGTGCTGTGAGAAGTTAATTAACATCTGTTGAAGTTAGATTTTGGTGCTTAGTTAATGCACATCTCCAGCCATGCAAGTAATCACCAGGATAGCTTATCTTTTTGTAAACGTGTTTTAGATAACGAAACTTTGATTAATATAGGAAATATTAATTCATACCACATTCAGGATTGTTGTATCTTAAGTCTGTCTTAAGTTTTTGCTATGAACATTTGTCTGTCAGAAATAAGCATCAGAGTATAAATATAATATGGTGAGAATAGCCTTAATGGAGTGGTCTCCTTGAACCTTTTTTTAATCTAGCAGAATGGTTGAAAATAGCCGTTTAACCCTACTTGTTGTAACCCTGTAAGTTACAGCCCTGCTTTGCGATGGTAAGAGCCAATAGATCTCTTCCAACCGCTTTGTGATAGTGCTGATTTCCTAAGAGCTAATGATGGAGGTTATTAAAGATTCAGGGCTTGAACCGTTCTGCGGCCGTTACACTAGGCACAGTCGATAGCATGACCTTTTAGCACCGCGGCTCCATCATACGAGCGCTCAGCTGCTCAAATCCAAGCTCTGCTCTCAGACAGATACTGCTGCCTCGCAGGGCACTAGAGGAGCACTAATCTCTAAATCGAGCTCTTCCTCAATCCGCTTGAAAGTAGATAGGAAGCGTTCAGTCATGGAGTCCACTGTCCTCATAATGACATCAGCTGGACCTGTGATTTCAAACCGACTGCACCATAGTCATGGACAGTGTGATTTCATGACGTGTTTTTGATCCTAGGTTGCACAGATTGGATGCAAGTTATCTCCATTAGGATGTTTAATTAATCAGTATTAAATATTTAAAAAATATCCTTTCTTAATAAATAGTTATTTTTATTATTGTTTATATCTGCACACACATATATAGAATTAGTATTATGTATGTTGTTTGTTGTTAAATAAAAACAACAATAATAATGTTTTTACATTTTATTAAATATTTTTGTTATTTATTAAATATAATAGTAATGCAAAATTTATACACACAATTATTTAGTATTATCATTATTATTAAATAAAATAATATATGTTTTTAAATAATAATAATTAGTTTTTAGTACTAATTATACATATTTTTATTTATTATTTAAACTATTATTATTATTATTATTATCATTATTCGAAATTTAATTATGTATTATTTAAACTATTATTATTATTATTATTATTATTATTATTATTATCATTATTCGAAATTTAATTATTTATTATTTAAACTATTATTATTATTATTATTATTACTATTAAACAATTATTTATTTATTTATTTATTTCCATCAATATCATACTCTTCTTTCTGTCCTGTCCTGTTTCATTTTAAAATATTTGTAATTCCATGACAGAATGTGAACAACATTAATATAGAAAGCAAGTTTCTAGACATATTTGAATGTGCTTTACTGTGGCTCTTTTCAGTAGGCTTTTTCTCTGTCCATCCGTCCCCTCCTCTCAGCTCTCCTCAGGTCAGCGAGCGAAGGATGTGAAATTGCTTTTCCCTCCATGGCCATTGACCACCTTGTGTCAGATTCATGTGTGCAGACCGGAGAAGCCAGCAGATTTTTACAGTGAGCGCGAGGCTTCTCTTCTTGTACGGCCGACATTACCTTGATGCTAAACAATGGCACCACCTGCCCTCGGCTCTTTGATAATACAGTTAATGTGCTTTCGGACGTGTTATCACTCTCTTATCTCGATAGTCTTTGACTCCGCTCTCAGATTCAACTGATAACGAGGTTTCACATTTGACAGTAAATGAAGTAACTCCCCTTTTCATCTGCATTTATATTCATATTATTATTCAGTTCAACAGATGGCCATTTATCCATTTTGCCACGCTAATAGCTGTTATCATTTAACTTCTGTATGTAAATAGGCATATGTTGCCAAATTTTTCACTTGTCTGAGTTTTTCATCCCTCTCTGCTTGGCTTCTGCGCCGAGTGATTAGTTCATCTCCAATAATTAATACGTGATGGATGCACAAGCATCTTTCCCAGATTAATGGCCAGGTTTGTAGTTACGGTCGATGCAAATTGAGAGGCGCCGATAACATCACGCCGCTTGGGATTTTCTTATTGAGTTTTCGAGGTGGTGGCAAAGCTGCTTTCGAAAGGACCTTGTCGCCAGGTCATCCTGCTTCGTTCGTGCACCGATGACATCACACACGGGCAGCTGTCTGTTTTGTAATTGAGATGTGTATGTTTGCTTTTGTCTAACAGATGGCACCGAGTGCTTACGCTGATGGCTAGGAAAATAATAATTGCATTATTCTGGCCAAAAGAATATTAGCTTCTGGAATATGGCCATTTGCAGCCGGCACCCATGCCAGTACAGCATATGCATTTGCATGGACGAGATATCCAAGGAAATTGATACATCTGGAATAAAGCGTCCTCATCTGCCTCGTAGGATTTAGATTTAACCGCGTTCCCGTTCCGTAACTGCAGGCTTAGCCGTGGTACAGTACTCACGGTGACATCTGAAGACTGCATATCATGTACCATATGGTGGAGGAATTTGCCGCTCTTAGTTTGGCAATAGTGACGGCTCTGGATTGCCTCCAGGCCGCTGAAAGTGTGCTTCCATTTCCTGTTGTGAGAAAGAGCGTCTCTTTTATTTGGCTATAGACCCCTCTGCCCTGTCTTCATTCAGTGCTGTTGGGATTGTGCTGTAGGTGTCAGGGGAGCACGTGTGTCCACCAAAGGCTCAACCATCACGGTCCGCCCTCCTCCCCATCACTCAGCCGCTTCAGCCAGGGAGACTCGAGGAATATCGAATCTATTAGCATAAATGTCTGGCCGATTGTCTGATCACATCTCTGTGAGTCTGTTGCCCTCCATCTCATTCCTTCCTCTCTCTCTTGTTGTGTCTCTATCATTTATCCTCTGAAGTGATGCTTTTGAATGTCATTAGCATGACTAGCGAAGCTAAATGGGTGGATCTCGGTCAAGAACATGTGCCTCATATTTCATCCCAAACTTTAAAGAAGGACTTAAGACATTTTAATACAATTATGATACATGTATGATTTCTCTGTTTAGAAAAAAACATACATTTATTAGCAAATGCGCATCAAGATCTATCAAATATTGTGTAAAAAAATCATTAAATGTTTTTGAGTTTTATTGTCATTTTTTTTTAGTTTATTAAATTTAATCTAAAAAATGTAGTTGAGCTGTTGCTCATAAATGTAATTAATATCTATTTCTTATTATTTTTAAATGAAATTCTCCTTTTCTTTATTCTTTAATTTCTTCTTGATTTTGGGGTGAAATTTGACCCGAAATTATTTTGTGAAATATCTGAATGATTAAATTTGTATTTTTTTTATTATTATTATCTTTTTTTATGTATAGTAAATCATAAATATTTCATATAATAGATCATAATAAAAAATGATTTAATTCAAATATTTTATTTAGTTTATTTCTTCTTTATTTGGGGGTGAAATTAGATTTTTTTTCAATCATCCATTCATTCACCATAAATATGATGCATGTTTTATAAATAGGTCTGTTTTTTGTTGAACTGGTGCTTATCAATTATATTAATATAGAATAGAATATATTAAAGAAAATAAAATGCATTTAATCTTTCTCTTTTTTTTTTACTTCTTATATTTCATATCATATACACATTTTCTTGATATTTTGTCGTTATATACATATATACTTATTTTTTATTTATCAACTCAATTATTGCTTACTGTTATTCACTGTTTAAAACAATTAAGTTCATAGTAATCCATTGTCACCAGCTAAATTTGAGAATAACCAGTCAGGCCCTGAACAATTAGCCTGTTATCCTGCACGAGAACGTCCGCGTCCTCAACGCCCCTCATCTCGCATGTGTCAATGTTTACAAATAGATTAAATGAAACGGGACAAATTTATTCTTGACAAACTATATATATCATTATAAAGATCTAAGCCTCAAGCATCGACGACAGATCGCTGTTTTTCAATGGAAAGCTTATAAAGACTGTATTTGCTACATTTGTGTAAGCAGTACACATCAAAACATGAATAATGGAAACGCTGTACATACCAGATCTGTCGTAATAACGAGTCATAAACACATCCACAGCTGTAAAAACCCAGTTTAGTAAGAAAGGTAAGGGTCCACTGAAAGCCATCCCATGGAGCATGTTAAGTCCAATGAAGCAATAACGTTGAAATATGGATCATAATTCTTTGTTTACGCTTCAGTTCTTCAGCGACAGAACTGTTTGCGTCCATTATGGAACAACTCATGGTCAGAAACTGTGTCTTGGTAGTAAAAAAAGGCATAGTTTTGGCTCTCTATCGTGACACTCTGACGCACCTGTCAGCTGATGGAGGCGGAACTTATAGCGATTCACTTTTTCTTTATTTGTTTTAGTTTTCAACAGTTTTTATATATGTGAGAGTGTGTTTTATGTTGAATGTGAATGTATCTGCATGATTACCATCTGTTTGAGTGCAAATCAGCACAAATCAACTCGCTATTACTGTGTATTCACAGCTCTCACAGCTATAGATGACCGCCATCTATATGAATAGAGAAGTGGATTATTGACTTTATGGTTTATTTATATTATTATCATCTCTATAACTGGCCATCAGCACATCCGCACTTATTTGCATTGTAATTCATTCAGGATCTCAAGATGTTCTGTAATTGGCATACAAAGTGAAATCTTTTTTTATTTATTTTTCTTACTCAAATTATTCTTATTCTTTTTTCTAGTGCTTATATAAATCAATTATATGATTTCTAAGTTTCTGTCTAATCTCCTATAATAAAAAAAAATGCAGTGGTATGTTTCGTGATAAAAATAGTTTGTAGAAGCCTTCAATACAGTTGCTAAATATTTTTTTATATTTGGGAGGTGTAGACATAGTCTCAGAAAAATAATAGCAGGAATCTTATTTTTCATGATATATTCTTCAGATTTGAAATAGAATCTTATGAGACATATGACTTTCGGACCCATTAATTTTCTAGAATGCTCCAGGACTGATTTTGTGTATTTTTATATCAAATAAAAATAATTCAGTGTGGTAAAAAAAAAAATGTCTATAACTTTTAATAGTTTTGAGGATTATCAAATCTGGTTGATAAAAAGTAAAACCCAAAGGGTCTTCTTTCCAAAGACACCAAAATGATGTGTAACAACCATAAGTAAGGAACTGTTACAATTTGACTTTCCCCTGTGAATCCCATAATGGGGGGTGCTGGCTAACAGGTTTAACAATGGAGAATAATTTCACTGGCTATTAGAACAGCCCATCAAGGTAGACTTGGAAATATTACTAAATGGATAATAAGTATTCATTTATTTATGATGCTGTGGCTGCTGAGGGTCAGCATTTGCATGTGAGCCTGCAGCGGTGTGGCGAGAGACAGGGGCAGAGGAAGGTCATGTTTAATTGAGCCTCCCGCGATCCACAGCGCTCCCAGAACTGCCCCTCCTGTTCCCGCTCTCACCCCCAGCTCACTGAGAGTCACGGAGGAGCTGTCACTGCTCATCATGCCCCTCTGGAACAATGAAGCTTTGTGTATTAGCAACTCTTTTGAAGCTTTTTTATTGTTGGTAATGGAAAAGATTGAGATTTGAACAGGAGAAGATGATGATCTTTGATCAGGTCTTCTTGTAGGCTTTAAATTCTTAAGCATCCACTTATATATAATAAGCTTATATTACATTTTATTTAAATAATATTTCTTATTAATATTGATTCATATAGTTATAAATTATATAATATTATTTACTTTTATTATTTTATTTCAAAAAAATATTTTTAACTATTTAACATATTGCTTTAATCGTTTTGAATCTGCTTGGCCAAAATTATTATGATGCCTTTTAACATGTATTTATTTGGGAAATAAATCAAACTTTTCATTGCATTTACATCCAGATGCATCAAATATTGTTACTAATACATTTTATTTTCTTAATTTTGTATAAAATAAACTATTTTTCTTATAGCAAACTCATTTTTTTACATTACAATTTTTTTATTATATTACAAAACAGATTACAGCTATGATCTATTTTGTATTATATATTTTCATTTTAAGTTGTGCTTTAATTCAATTCAATTCTTCAATTCTAAACAAGTAGGCTTACTTTTTTATAGACAGTTTAAAAATGTACTTTGTTATTTTGTAGTATTATTTCTGTTGTAATTTACTTTTCGCATGTATGACTTTTACAAATAAACAGTATGATTGTACATTAGTAAACCGATAATAATAAGAAACAAAGCTATTCCTTTGTAACTTTTATAAACCGTTTTGGATTTCTTATCCATAATTATTTTTGTCGTTACAATTCTAAAAATGAAAAGACCTGTTCCATATTTAGACGGTTTATGTGTTATTCTTATTCAAAGGTTTTTATCTCCGCCACTGAATAACCACCCACACATGTCGCCCACATGGGACTGACAAAATGGTGATGGGTGGAGGCGTTTCCCTGCTTCTACAACAAATGTGACTTAAAAACATTAATAATTCACAACATTTAAATTGATAAGTGCTCTGAGCAAAACACTACAAGGGCACTTTGAAAAGCAAATAGCGACCTAGTGAAGAAATAGATTTTCCCAATGACTGCATGACGCATCTTTTGACTGCACTGCGTCCAAGTGCTTGACAGAGATAATCTCAGCAATCCCACAGGTGACCTTATCGTTCTCAGCAGGGCAGGCTCATCCGCGCTCCTGTCTTTGTGCATGTCAAGGTTTCCTGGGCGGCGTCCTTTGGGGAACCAGAGTTAGACCTTCTCCATCTTGATGTCAAGCTGGAAAGATTATGGAAAAGAGGAAGTATCAGCAGTAATCTCAAAGTCAACAAAGACCATTCATAATTGGATGAATGAAAAATTAAAACTGCGGTAGATAGTCTGGCATGGTTATTATTGAACAATAGATGCCGTTCTGTGCTTAAGTGACGTGACTGCAATGAGAGTCAGTGGAACTGAGAGATGAAGAGAAAGAGAGAAAGAGAGAGAGTTTATGACTGTAGAAGTGGGAGTGAAGAACAGATGGTTTGGAGGCACATTGTCAAGGTCAGGGAACTTTAGAACGGTTTTTCCTGCACCTTTCGTATTAGATCCTTTTATCTTTATAGATGCTTGCACCTTTGATAGTCATTGGATTTATCTACTCAGTATTAGTCTGAACATTTATTGTTACGTGATGGTTCTTTTAAGATCCATGGAACCTTTCCATTGCACAAAAGGTTCTTTATAATGAAAATATAATGATTCTTTAAATAGTTCAAATGTTCTTTACACTAACCGTTTACAGAACTGTTCACTGTGGAACCAAAAATACAAAAACACCCTTTTGGAACCTTTCTTGAGTTGAGGTTCTTATGTGAGTGAAGGTTCTTTATTGGCATCAATGGTCCCATAACAAACCTAAAGGTTCCATGGAACCACTGAAGGTTCTTTAAGAAAAATGGTTCTTTTAAGAACCTTTCACTGAAAGGTTATTTTTGGTTGTGAATTAACATATATTTATATAATACAGAATGTTCTTTTCCATAGGAAATAAATCTTCTTCATAGGCATTGATGTTTCCATGAAGAACCTTAAACATCCATCAAACCTTTCCATTAAACATAAAGTTCTTTAAAGTGGTCCTTTAGGTTATTAAAATGCTCTTCAGACTAATGAAAACTGGTTTACACATTTCTTGGACTGACACAGCTAGCGGTTTCTATAAGACAGGCCGTTAAAAACAAGAGGACTTGGTGACATCAGCTGAAAATGAAAAAGATTATTGACTGTTTTTCTCTTTATTCTTTGAAATTGTGTTTGCACAATATTTTCAGAAACAAGTAAAAAATAGGTGAATTTCTAAGTGCAGTTTTTAGATCTTTTTGACTTGATTACTTCAATGACGTGATTTTTTTTTTTTATTAAAAGCCTGTTAAATGATTACATGAAATCTGTTTTAATGAATTAGACAATTAGCTATTGTATTTAATAATACCTTCTACTTGTTGTTTCCCACTTTCCATATGAATGGTAGTGTAACTTTAACAAAATAACAAAATGTAAATTCATTTGAAAATAAAATATATTCTCATTTGTTGAGTACCATTTGAAAGAAATCTGATTATATATTATCTTTAAACAATTGTTCATAATAACACAAGCTGTATCAGTCCTGGCTAAATGCTAATGGCACAGTAGGTGTGCGAATGATCAATTGTCTGCTGTTTTTGCAGTAAATTCAGATTTCTGTATTAATAATGCAGGTAAACATCTCTAAACCATATCAGTGTCCTTGAAAAACTACTACACACTAAGAGTATACACACGCCAAAATGTTGAGCTACTTTTTTCTCTTCTTCTCTTATTTTCTTTATTTATTTTGTGTAGTTCTTTAGCATTTAAGACTTATCTATATGCATAGATAATTTGGTGTGATTAAATAGGTCGTTTTAGCCGTGTAATATCCACACCCAGTGTCCTATATTTAGTGTGAGGTGTGTTAGCATACACCTGTCTGCAGCGTGTGGGTTAGCATGGCGGCTATCGCTGATCTCTAAGGGCTCTATGATAAGCACAATGCCCAGATTCCTCCTCATCTCTAGACTGATACGGCCCCTCTCATTTCAGATGTCTGCCTGCCGTTATTAATGTCAGGCGGAGGATCTAGCCGATAGTATCTCCAGAGTGCTGACACCAGGCTTTCCCAGCCGTCTTTGATCTGAACGGAGATCAGGAACGGGAATATGGGATTGGAAATACAGCTGTGTAGTGCGGATAGCTTACTCAGAATGAGGGAGGATTTGATCGCGCTGTTTCAGAAATTTGAGATTATTTGTTGGGTGTTTTATCAAATTGAGAAAAACATGTTTGTTTATATGACACCTGTGGTTTGTAGATGAGACTGATGTTTATCAATAGTATTATTTGAAGAAGAGCTTTCTATCTTTGTTGAACATCTTAAAAATAATAAATAAATCCACCCCTGCAAAAAAATAATTCTCATTACTGTAATACAGTAGTTATTTTTATTTTGAATCAGCAGTGAATACAGTTATGATTGAGTGAGATTTATAGCATTATGACAATTGGAGAAAAATGTTATTATTTGGAAAAGCTATAAAAAACCTATAAGGTTGAGAGGTGAAGAGTATTCGCTCCTGACCACTAGAGTGCCATAGAACTTCTGCTGATGTGACGGATTGATAATCAACATTTAAAAACATACATCTGTTTAAATATACCGGCTTATATTAGGCTGTAGACTGTGTGTGTGTGTGTGTGTGTGTGTGTGTTTATTTATTTATTTATTTATTATTATATTATTTATTATTATTTATTTTTATTATTTACTTCATTAAAGACGTTCACTGTGAAAAACAAAAAATATATATTTCTTAAGATTTCTTAAGGATCTTCTGACTCTGAAAATTAAGCTTTGCGTCACAGGAATAGACAATATTTTATAATATACCAAAATCAAAATGGTTATTTTAAATCATAATAATATTACTGATTTTACAGTATAAAAACTGCCTTGGTGAGCATGATACATTTTTTAAAATAAATATATGTTAATATTACTTTTATTCACTCACACAAAAAGAGCAAATTAATTAAAGGAATAAATTAATGGAATTTATTCAAACTTGCTGTAATGTTGTTAATGTTGTCTTGTTTTTGCACAGTTAAAATCAGCTTGAAGATAAAAAGTCAGTGCTTTCGACGTACAGTTAGCCTCTTTAAAGTAAAATGCTATTCATTACACATAAGGTGTGCCCCCTTGCTATGTGGCAGGGCCATAAAGCCAGTAATAACCTTTTTATCAGAAGCCAGGGTGACACCTTAATGTGACACATCCACCCAGATGCTGCAAAAGAGAAAATGCATTTGTAATCTCCTCCATGTATTAGAAACGGGAAACCCATCATATAAGGATATAACAAGGGCTGATGAGCCCCTGCGACTCGTGCCATGAGGAATAATAGATGAAGGTTGACCCTCTCAGAGAGGAGAGCACAGAGTCATGGACAGCGGGTCCCTATCCCATCTCTCACTTTAGAAAATAAGAGCATCATTGAGCACTGAGAGGAGAGAGAAGGTCAAGAGAAGGAGGAGAGCAAGGGCTACAGGAATCAAACAATGGCTGTTTTCAAACTTTTGTAGTGTCAGCTAAGGTTTATTGCACCAGAACACAGACATATTTTAGTATTCAAAGCATTCTCTTTGTATTTTGCCACTTTTTTATAAATTATTAAATTATAACATTTAATAATATATATAATGTGCTCATACTTTGTGTACAGTTTACAAGGTTAAGACACATTTTATATAAATGTTTACATTTATTAGATATTTCCCCCCTTGTTAACATGTCCTATTTAAACAGGAAGTTGTGACAGGGCATATTGATTCTTCCTCTCTTGCTCTCTTTTATTATTATTATTATTATTATTATTATTATTATTATTATTATTATTATTATTATTATATTATAGTTAACCAATTGTTTGGCCCATTTTCCCAGAAGATAAATACTTTTTTTAGTGCTAGATATTATATAAATATAGAGTTTTTTTAATCTTATATATTATATATGTGGTAACACTTTACAATAAGGTTCCATTTGTTAATATTAGTTACTGTATTAACTAACATGAATAAGCGATGAACAATTCATTTATTACAATATGTATTATTCTTTGTTAATGACAATACAGTTGTTCACAAGCACAGCTTTTGATTTTAATAATGCATTAATAAATGTTGAAATTGCTGCAGAAGCATTGTTCATTCTTAATATATGTTAACTAATTAACCTTATTTTAAAGTGTATATATAATAACAATAATATATATATATAATAAATATATATATATACATTTCTTTCCTGTTTTCTGCAAGATACTTTATAATAGATTAGCTTAAGATAATCTTCAAAGAGGATATAAATTAAAAGTTTAAATTTTCTATATGTATGGATAATTTTTATTTTATTGGATCTTTAATGTTTAATTTAGTGTTCCTGTAGCTCAACTGGTAGAGCACTGTGCTAGCAAGCAAGCAAGCGCAAGGTTGGGGGTTCGATTCCCCGGGAACACATGATATGTAAAAATTGATAGCCTGAATGCAATGTTAGTCGCTCTGGATAAAAGCGTCTGCTAAATGCATAAATTTTAATTTAATAAATGATCTCTGTTTTTCATTACTCTTCATGTGCTGCTGTATCTCCTTCCCTTGAGTTGACTAGAGAAGTTCCACAGGTCTGAAGCATCACTCCTGTAAGACATGTCTAGATCTTCCCCATAAATGCCGCTAATACAATGATCTATATTTATGAACACAAGCTATTACAAATGAGAGCTAATTAATGTGACTTAATGATGGTGCTCTGAGTCGCCCCCTCCGCAGCGCCACTGCCAGCAGATAAGAGGAAAATTTGCTTCGAGGATTCCTTGCAAATGTCATTGCCACTTTGTGTACAAGGATGATAACTTCATCCATCCATTATCAAGAGTAACACCTGCGATGATGCACGGCACACTCTCCGGCCTGCCTGATAGATAATTAGTAATGAATCAGGATGTAGAGTTTGGAGAGGAGGTGAGAAGCAGGCCGAGTCGCCCGCCACGCTGCTGATAACGGACGGAAATAAACTGCAGAAGAGCGTCAGAGAAGCCGGTGAAAGAATGAGCACAG
The DNA here is from genome assembly GCF_003368295.1 of Carassius auratus. Taxonomy (NCBI): domain Eukaryota; kingdom Metazoa; phylum Chordata; class Actinopteri; order Cypriniformes; family Cyprinidae; genus Carassius; species Carassius auratus. Next base: position 17,831,857 of record NC_039284.1, read on the forward strand.
TGCTGCGATTCCGCTGCAGGTTTTGGGCCCATCTGATATCTCTCCCTTCATCCGTCCTGCCCTGTTCTGTCATGAATACATTAAGAAAGAGCGATGCCAAAGCTGGTATCTGCCAGTGGGCCAGAGGCACATTAAGATACCTTTGCATCCATCAAACAAAGCCTGTAAGCTGAACGGGAAATGCATCATTGGCTGTGCTACAAGTGATCGGAGGTCTTGTGAATGGATGCAGGTGCAAACATGTTTTTCCTTGCTCTTTTGAAAGACTGCGACTACTGCATATATGCATGGGGGGGAAAAAAACTTAATTGAAACTAAGTTACATGACCACATTTACATGACCGGATATTTATTATTTTGCAACTTGGTCCACAATGATGAATAACAGTGTGAATTATTGTAGTATATGGAGGTTGGCCAATAACAATGATACATCCTCAAAACACCCTTGTGTCATTCCAGCCCTGTATTTTTTTCTTTTTTTCTTCTTTCTTTGGCTAAATATTCAAGCCTTTCCTCGTGGAAATGAATTTTGATTTATACTAATACACTTCAAAACAAAAAAGCCATAAAACTAATGTGTGTTCTGGAGCCATATGATGACTTGTATTGAGAAACTGTTTGACATTTTTAGTACCATTAAAAAGGTTGGTAAGATTTTTTTGAAAGAAGTTTCTTATGCTCACCAAATCTGCATTTATTTGATCAAAAATACAGTAAAAAAAGAGTAATATTGTGAAATATTGTTACAATTTTTACTCAAATATATTTATATATGTGGTACAAAGCTGAATATGCTAATCTGCTGATATAAAACATTTCTTATTATCAATGCTAAAAACAGTTGTGCTGGTGAATATATTTGTGCAAACTGATTTTTTCAGGATTATTTGACAAATAAAAAGTTCAAAGGAATAGCATTTATTTGAAATGGAAAAATGTTATGACATTATACATGTCTTTTCTTTGTTATAATCAACCATACCTCAAGAATCAAAGACATTTGGCAAGTTTATAGAGAAGTTTAAATTAAATTGAATAATGACATAAATAATGTCCTGTTTCTCACAAAAAGGGGTTGGAAATGGTAGTGTAGAACTAAATTACAACTGTTTAGGTGAAGACGACCTTGAGTAACATTATACATGAACTTTAGGACAGAAAAATAAAATGCAGTGAATATAACCTCCTTAGCACTTTAAGATAGGCACACCTTTCTGGAGGCAGACAGCCGGTCCTTGCTGCTCTGTGCAGGTTTGATCCCAAGTCCATTTTTCAAATCTAACACTGAGAGACATGCAAGAGAGCAGCATGTGTCATGTCTGACTTCTCCCTTACGGACAAGTGAATTGAACCTGAAATATTCGGTACAGAAGGATGAGAAAAGAGAGAGACTAAAACGTGAAAGAGAGAGAGAAAATTGGTCTAAGGAGATCTCATTCCCACCTCTATAATGTGAGATAAAGACATGGTTTCACATATGGTGTATTGGTAATGGGGTGACAGGCCACAAATCCTCTCATTTAAGTGCAAATGGCTGTTCTTTTGGGGAGGCCTAAGCATCTGCCTGCCAATGTCATCCTAACCCCCTCTGGAAGCACTTTTTTGTTTCTACTATTCCCGGAATTCCATAGGACACGAAGTCTGATGCACAATCCGCAGGGCAGTGGAGTAATCATCTAAAAGACAGATGTTAGGAGAGGAATGAATTGTGTCAGGATAGTGTTGTTTATTTGCATATTGTTTTAGAACCAGATTTACTAAAAGAATTATGCAAATCAGGTAACATGGTCAAAAAATGCTCTCAATCTTGCAGGGAAGTTTTCAGAGGGAAGTTGTGGATGATACAGCAGACTGCCACAATCTGGTATACTTGAATATTTTCCCAAAATTTTCATGATATCACCAGTGTTTAACACAATTATTATACAAAAGAGTTACATTTCAAAGTAGAAGTTTCCTTGCAGTTTTCTGCCAAAATACATCTCTATGGCTTAACATTTGAGTTTATGCTAATATAATAGTTAATTTGCCTGTAAGACTTTGAATTCTTTTAAATAGGGCAGCAGCGCCGTTTCATATTTAGAGACTTATTTAAAAGCGCAGTAACGTTGGTTCAGCTCATCAAAAATTACTTACAAAATTATGTTTTGGATGGTGTGGAGTTATGTTGTTACTGATGCAAAATGTACAATATCTGCTCACTCCTGTTAGCTTCTTTTCACCCCTCAGCTTTGAAAAGCTTGTGTATCGTCAGATCTTCCTTACATTAATGCAGTGGCAGCTTAGTTCGGGCATGCAAACGATGAAACGTTGACAACATTTTCATTAGTAAGATAGAGCTGTTACATATTGAAGGAGGAGAGATTAAGATTCCACCTATTTGAGACACACAGATTTGACATGCAATAAAAAGATACGGAATGGAGCGGCTTGACATTCTATTTGTAAATGCATTAGACGGTAGATAAATTCACGGTTTTCAGAGAAGGGTGAATCCCAAAGGATGATTTGGTGATCGTGTGGTAACATCGCGGCTTCAGATACACGTGTGGTTTTCTATGAAAATGAGTGGACAATTCTTGGAAATAAGCATGCAAAGGTAAATTCAGCAAGGCCTTACTGTGTCAGTTGGTGGAAAAAATAAGGCTTTGAATTTACCTAAACAGTAGATTCAGTTTTGTGAGTCTTTGTGAATTTCATAAAACACACACATATATATGTATATATATGTGTGTGTGTGTGTGTGTGTGTGTGTGTGTGTGTGTGTGTGTTTTTCATAAAGAAAAAACAGTATAACAAAAAAATTCCCAGTATAAAAACGCAATTGTATTTTATTTTACCCATGTTTTCATTTATGTAATTTGAAAATGAATACCTTTTTTAAATGCCTCATTCTATTACCTTATAGTGGTATTAAATGTACTGCCTTTAAATAGTTAATTATTACTGCCTAATAATTATTTATTTATAAATTATTAATTATTTATAAAAGTATATATATATATATATATATATATATATATATATATATATATATATATATATATATATATATATATATATATATATATATATATATATGTATATATATATATATATATATATATATATATATATATATATATGTTATATTATAATGTAAAATATATTACAGTAAGGTGATAATTATTGGGAATAATATAATGAAAATTTTACCAAGAATTGTACCAAAATTGTACATAAAATCCATAATGAAACAAAAAAAGGGTACATAAATAGGTCAAATATATGAAAAAATATTATTATTATTTTGTGTGTGTTTGTATGTGTTTTTAATTTAAAAGTAAATTATCCTAATTAATGTGCATCGTTCAAATGTTCCAGCCAATCATAATCTGCCAAGGGACAAGATCATTTTCATAAGCCAGCGCTGTATTTCCTAAGAGACAAGAAAGTTTTTTCTAAACTTGTGTGTGTTGGACTGGTGTTCCTCTCAAAGCCACAGGTCATTAATTATGAAGAGATTTTAGTGGATTAGTTTGTAACAACACAACATTGATCACTCGGGACACCACTGAGACCTGAAGTATCTCAGCCCCTGATACACAAAATTGTTTGATCCGTGAAAATTGTCACTTTAGAGATATTTTGCTCGAGGCTTCTGTTCTCTCCTGTCAGTTTGTGTAACTGGGTGAAAGTGGGGAAAAATAAATATGTAAAATTAACAGTTTTGTTTGTCAGACATTTTAGACTGTCAGCCTACAGCCTACATTTCACAAAAGGTCACTGAACAAGGACATGAGACGCAGTTCTCTCTTTAAGTCAGGACTGATGTTATCATGGCATATAAAGCTGTGGTGCTTTTTATGGCTTTACATTTAATTCCAGCTCACAAACTAATAGTTTCATTTCCCCAAGAAAAGAGAGCTCCCAAATGTTAAGGTGTGTGTTCAACCTTTTCTTTCAGTGAAAATGAATAGCTATATTAAGTTCTCTTATTTTCATGGCATTTTGTTGCAGCGAGCAGCGAAGTTCAATCGATATTCCTTTAATGGAACAGAGAGAGAGAGAGAGACTCCAGAAGCCTCAGCCATGTTTCTCATCTGTTTCCTAAAGAAAAAGCAAACTCACTCTTAAGATAAGACGCAGCATTCATTTACATTTCCCATGCCTCTGTACTGGACAGTTGGGTAATTGAGAATAAATCAAGAGTCATAGAGAGGACAATAGTTCTGTACCAGACCCAGTCAGCATCCTAACCATCATCGATCTTCATAAGATGAACATGACCATTTTTATACTGGGGGAAGATTTTTTTATTATAACAAACTACTGTATTTTTATAAATAAAAATTAAACTAACTTTTTCATCCTTTAATATGTTGCCTCTTCAGGTTCGCTGTGTTTTGGAACAGAGAAACTGACAATCTGGTACTGTGTGCGAATATACCTACTTTCGTACTATATATAATATATGAAAAACTGTATAGCAAAAGAGCAATATTTTGTCCAAATTCATAATACATATATAATCATAAAGGTAAATTGTCTGGTTTGTTGTCGCCTATTGTTAACCACTATTGGGGATAACACATTACAAGTAACAAGAATTATGTAATCAGATTACTTTTTTCAAGTAACTAGTAAAGTAACACATTTCAAGTTACAAAAAGTAACTCAAAAGTAACGTAATTAATTACTTTAAGTAAAGAGTAACTAATGCAATCAATTACATTTTTATGTTCTAACACAATATTGTAATGCATTACTTTTTAAAAGTAACTTTCCACAACAACAACACTGTTGTTAACAAATAATGTTTTTGCACCGGCACGTTTCACATACATCATTTTTCATTTCTTCTTTCTGTTCACGTCCACTCCAGACATTCAAATGCAAAGACGTTAGAGAGATGATTTTATTTAACCAGCTTTACCAGATTTTGTCTTTTTTCTCGTGCTCTGTAGTTGGTTGGATGGTGGAACAGGAGTTTGCGAGAGCTGATATGATGTTTCCTCGCTCAGGGCATGGCCCGGCTCGGCTGCTAACTGTAATTTACTTTTCTCTCCCGGTCGCCTGCAGTCTGCCTCGCCGCAGCTGTGTTGAATGATGTGCTAATCCATTATATTCTTCAGACAAGTGTATCGACCAGTATAAACAGACTGGAGGGCACGAGTCTAAATGAAAGCCGTAGTTTCCCTCTGAATCATTTAACTAGATCCTCAAGCAAGAGCAGCACATAACAGCCTTTTTTTTTCAGCCTGCTGAATATACATTAAGAAGCCATTAAAGCTTCTGGTAGAAACACTGGACCTGAATAGAGATCTCCTTTTTTGCTCCAGATGCATCAATGCATCCTTTTCACTAGTCCCACCACTGATGGTACTGCTACTGTATATTTCCATGTTAACACTTATGTGTAATAATGCTAAATGTTGCATCTAGTTCTCTAAGGGCAGAACTGATTGACAGAACTGTTCATGTGTATTCTATATTGTTAGACTATGATTGCATTCATAAACGTATCATTTATACTCAGTCATTTAGACTTCTAAAGACAGCAGTTAAAACAGCCCACCTAAAAGGGTCTAGAACCACCCTTGGTTTCAATCAAAAAAAAGTTATTTTTCTTTTCTATTATGCATTTGTACAGAAATAATCACATTAAATCACTATCAGTGTCATAAGTGAGATGCAACAGCAGGAAGAAAACTCTGTGCTGTTTTTGTAAGTTTGTTTGTTTTCTTCATCATTGCACACCCATTTGGTAAGAGTTAATAACGAGCACAGCTCTCTAGCCCAGCAATTTGTTTTGACACAGCCATTAATTATTTGCTAATTGAGACATGAGCACGGATTCATTTATTAAGTGCCACAAGACCCTTTTGCTTTCTGCAGAGCACCACGCTGCTTGAGGATTTGCACTAAGAACAACTTCCCAATTTTATTTAACTTTGCCTTCTTTTCGGATTGCTGTCATCAGTAGCGTTTGATGCATTTAAAAGTGAGTCAGAAATGTGAAAAGAGGCTGTAGATTGATGATGTGTGAGTGCTGCTGTAAACAGTGTTGGGTCTGTCTGAATGAAGGGTGAGGGGGCAGATGGTCTTGAGGGTCTCTGTGGACGAATCAGCCGTGTTTAGTGTGGCAGAGCATGCTGGGGTCACTAATGACTCCCTCAAGCCTCACTGTCAACACACACAAACCCACTGACACACAGAGACATGGAAACCTGAGGTCACATGAAGATCGTATAGGTATAATTCATGTATATACAGTTCAAAATATTTTTCAAAGTTATAAGTAAAATATTTTTTTAATATTTTTCTAATAACTGATATAAAATGTTTTTTTTTTATCAAAATAATAATAATTAAAAAATATTTTAAAAGGTAATTTGGGCATCACAACATTATTATACAAAGTATGAAATGTATTTTAATTTTGACATTGGCTAAAGATTAACAGTGTTATTTAAGTTTAGTGTTTTTAAAGAATAATGTTTTAGGTGCATTAGAGGACAAAGGAAATATAAATGAAGAAATTTGCATGTATATATCCAGCAATAATTAAAAAAATATATTATTAATATTTTACAGTATTTTTTGAATTGTTAGCATTTCTTAAGTACAGTAATAAACATGAACAATACTTCTACAGCATCTTAGTTGGTTAATTTCAACATTTATGAACACATTTAAAAATCAGAAGTTGTATCTGTTAACATTAGTTAATGCACTTTGAACTTACATGAACAGAGATCAATAAATAATGTAAAAAAATAAAAATAGTGCTTAATGTCAGTTCATTTTAGCTAATTCACTAACACTTACCAAAATGTATAATATCAGCTGATACAAACACATCATATGTCACTTCACTGAATATTTTTGTATAGTGTTAAAGTTATGAATTTGAAGTTTACGTACACCACTGCTGTGTGTAGCCACACAAACACTTACAGCGTATATTCATATCCTCATTCTAAAATTCTCCAGATGGTCTCTGTAAACCTGTTATCTGAATAGAATTCATGATCTGCTCTGTTCTCAGGGTCTGAAATCCTGCTTTCCTATGGACAAACACTTTTCCCCTGCTAGTGAAACAGCTGTACAGAGATTAACATAAATCGGCGGTTGGTTTGTCCGCGTTTAGCAGTGCATTAACAAATTTGCCACCTTAATGAGTCTCTAAGTAATTGCCTTGCTGCCCTTGAATGCAAACAGTCCATTACCTACAACTATATGATTTTTCAGTACCAAAACACCAATTCCCTGTCTGCTCGCTTAAGTTGTTTTCAAATTAAGGCACGCTTGTGTTTTCTCCTTTACCACATGATTGTTTATCAGTGTGCTTTGGTTGTTTTCTACTGCGAAGTTGCTGTGCGTAGAACATGATTTTGATTTTGTCAAGTTGAAGTATCTGAGTTTACATATACATATATATATTTTTTTATATCTTTATGTTAAATTTATCCTAATATACTGTATGTCTCTGATCTTGCAGTTTGCGCCAAAAAAACGTACATTTCACAAATTGATCAGTATTTGAAGTAATGCAACAATTTTCCAGTGAAAAGTCATTTGTTTGTCAAAATGTTGATAAACATGACATAATTACAGCCAGTCCTAAAAGATTTAATGGTTACTATGGAGTCCATTAGTGCCTGCTCACTTTTTCAGTATCGCCAGTTCTGGGATATTTCTCATTCATTTTTCACATGGGGATTTTATTAAAGCATTATTATATAAGCCATGAACCAAGCCGACCAACTACGAGGAGAATCACAACATTATAAACTTTGAGCAAAAAAGTATTTGAAAATCAGACAAAAAAAAACACTGTGTACTTTTAGTGAGGCTTTAATATGAGACAGAACTACAATCCCATGAACCATTGCAAGTGATATAATTGAAATAAACATTTAGAAACATAAAACTAATTAAAGCTATTAATTTTCCTGTATATAAATATTTAGGTATTTTGAGAGCATAGGGCGGTTGACTTGGTGGATTTTTCTGTATGGCATCATGGGTAATGTAGTTTTTCACCACAAATTGTGTTATTAAGCAAAAGTATTAATAAGTTGAATTAATGGGCGGGGCTTTTTTCTAGACTGGGGTTTAGATTGACATTTAAGCTATGTAATTTATCAGTTATATAGTGTTTTAGATTAAACACACACTGTCAGGCTCTCATATTTTACCTCTTTTCATTTCCAGAGTGTCTCGTCATCATCTCTCATAGATGCTGAGCTTGGCAAGCGTAGCACCAAACATATCAAGTGCGCTGAGGTGGAAAAATATTAGTTTACACAAAGGCAGTTTGAGAAATTAAGGATGATTTTATTTCCTTATCTTTCCCCCCAATTCATTACTTTGCAGTGTGTGGCAGGTTGCGGGCTTGTCAGAAGAGACTAATGGCCTGTCGACATTAATACTCTCCCGGCCCCCGTAGAGAAATCTGCTTGATCTGAAATTGAAAACAAATAGTAATTTCCCACACTCACTTTTTTGGAATTTACCTTCTGTTAGAGCTTTTGCAGATTGTATTCCCATGCCAAGGACGTCTATTCGGCAGGCGCTTTCATGCTAAAAACATGTCAAAGGAACGATACATACACTGTAAGGAAATGCTTAACCTTCCGCGTAGATTTAGATTTATAATTCACAAACAAAAGCGGTGAAACCAAAGTGATGGTAGACAGCTGAAGAGCGGCTGGCGTCGAGTGTTTCGCCGGTGACGGGTTGTTTACGTGAATGTGAAGTCGCGAAAAGAACAATTGTCCTTGAAAAGGGAAAAGCGAGCCGAGTCCCACTCCGGCATCACTGCCACGCTCTTTAAAGGACCCCTGATTAAATGACAGTAGCTTTGTTGTTTACACATGGAGACCCCATCCAGCATCCAGCGACTTGCTGTTCTCCCACGCATACGGCAAAGATTAGAGCCTGAGAGAGAGGCAAAAACTCTGGCAACCTACTAAAAATCTGGGACAGAGTGAAGTGCGAGTGGTTTTGGATGTGGGTGGAGGAGAGCGTTCTCTTTTTTTTTTCTAGGTAGTATTTTTCAGAACAAATAAAATTTGCCTTTAAAAGCCTCTCTTTTGTTACGGCATCATTTTGAAGCGCCTGGAATGAGCGGGAAAGTTTGCGGTTTAGTGTTCTTGGCAAGGTCATCTTTAACAGCTGAATGTATGGATCCTTTGGGACGCAGGCCGAGGCAGACACCGGCAGACTAATAACGTGTGTGTGTGTGAAAGAGAGAAGGGGAAATCTGGAGACTGGATTTACCTTGCGATTAAATTTATTGCCCTAACACTCGATCCTTACAATGCACCACACACACAACAAAAGATGAAGGACGCTCCTGCCATGCTGTGTGTCGTAAAGTGATAGCTCTTCTTCTCTTCTGTTTATCCTTTTTGATATTTATCATGATGTACTGTATGTCTCTGATCCCCTCATCTTCTTACTCTTTGCAGCAAGCACAAAAAAAACATATATTTACAAACTGCTTCTCTTAGCAAATGAGCATTATTTTAGATGGTGCAACAAGTGAAAATAGTTTGTTCGCACAGAAAGGGAAAATGCTGATCAATGTGACACAGTAACAGCCAATCAGAATATATTTGACATTTACTATTCAGCTATTACTTTTCATAAAGTTTTAAAATGACATTTATCCAAAAAGACCTGCATTGCATTCAAGCCGCTGTATATGTCGTATCAGTTCTAGGGTTTACATTATATCATTAGGTTAAAGCAAGGCTTTAAGCGCAAAAATGCAAATGCTTTTAGCTAGGCAAGCTTTGTTTCACATAGATTTTTTATTTTTATATTTTAATTGTGGACATTAAGTAACTATTTTCTTTAGGTAGTGTTTTTTACAGGTCTACTGCTGTCATGGAGCATTAGTGGTTTGAAGACAGTTATGCTGTACAAGTAAAATTTGACATATCCCCCTTCTGTATTGAGTTTTTGTTTTGTATATTTAGCACTATAAAGATTTTTGCATTGGGTTTCGTAGAAGTATTTGTTATATATTTATATTTATAAAATATATTTTGTAGAAATATTAAATAACTGTGCAAAAAAATAGCTTAATGCACAGTGATATAAATAGGTAAATCTCAGTATACATATATTATTAAAAATATTAAAAAATACATTAGACAAAATATAAGTATATTTTTAATAAGGGGAAAAAAATCCTTGTAATTAGCACTATTATGATTTTTGCATTGGGCGCATTCCTGTGAAACCGTAAACCCCTGTTAGAGTGCTGCCGTGGCCCATGTATTTATTACCACTGTTCACCGGCTTGTTAGTTTTTAGTGTGGCATGTTTTTCATTCTCTATGGCCGGCGGAGAATGGCTCAAAATGGCTTTTTAAAGAGCAGCATTATTATGAATGCTCTCACCATTTGAGAGATACATTTTTGTTATTTATGCCCCGGCTCTCGCATTTGTGTAAACATAAAAATCGCATGCTTTATTACATCCCTCCTGCACCCGGCGCCTTGACCCCCGTCCTCGTAAATTGAGAAATAGTGGGGAACTAATGGAGACAGATGGGACTATGGCATGCCATTTACTCAAATTGGTGAAGTAATTAACCTCGAGGTGCTGGGGTTTGAGAGAGAGATTGTGGGAATATCTTGAGTAGTCAGATAAACAGACTCCGGGCCTAAACGCCTCTGACAACTGTATCATAAACTAGACTCATTCTGTTCAATTGACCTGTCAGCATCTCACGACCAAATAAAGATTTGTATTACTGTGTAGTTTGGAGGGGCTTCTGGCGTCTGCCACCGGGGTGAGCATCTCTCTCTCTCTCTCTCTCTCTCTCTCTCTCTTTCTCCCTCTGTCTGTCTGTGTCATCCTGACTCATTTCAGCCTTTCGCAAATCTGTCAGCATGCCCCGTCTGACAGTTGGGTGCAGAAGCGTCTGATTGGCCGTGGAGTGAGGTTTTATGTTTGGAAGTGAGCTTAGAAACATGAGTCTCTGGCACTGACATGACATGGTTCTGTGATATTTACCATGGTACTGAATGATTCCCTTTATGTACACACTTATGTAATAGAACTGTTTTCTATTTGAATATATTTTAAAATGACATTTATTTCTGTGATGCAAAGCTGAATTTTCTGCATCATTACTTCAGTCTTCAGTGTCACATGATCCTTCAGAAATCATTCTGATATGCTGATTTGCTGCTCAAGAAATATTTCCTATTATTATCAATGTTTTTTAAAAAAAGAATAATTTTTGAAACCCTGGTACTTTTTTTTGTAATCAACGATGAATAGCATTTGTATATTGTATTTATATATTTATTTATTTTTATTTTATTTCATTTTGTATCGTTGTAATACATCCTTGCTGAATAAAAGTATTCATTTATTTTAAAAAACGTGCTTTCGAGTTGTGATATTAGGTAAATCCCTCAAACATTTCTAAAAATGATTTATTTGGAGAAAAGGGAAAAATGTAATTATTATTATAAAGGGGAAAACATCCTTATATCAGGCACTATTAAGTTTTTTTCTTCTTCTTTATCTTTATGACAATAAGCACACTTTCCCCTAATTATTGCTTTATGCAAATTTGTATGCAAATATATATATATAATAAAATAATAAAAAATCAAACCGGTAATACAAATCAACCTCTCATCTAATTTTTTATAGCTGTTAAAAATCATGTTAATTTGAATTTTGACAACAAATGCATAATTCGTACTTTTACTGATTTACTTTAAAGGATATTTTTCATATTACAATAATGAGAATGAGTTTTTTTGTGTTATGGGGGTTAAATTTCTCAAGAAGTTTGCGTTCTGCAAGTGAACAACGCCTTGTGGTGCCATCCCAAAGAAATTCAAAATCACTCTCACGGACCTTTTCCTGGACTGTGCCCAGCTGGTGGAATGACCTCCCAATCTCAATTCGTACAGCTGAGTCTTTACTCATTTTCAAGAAACATCTAAAAACTCATCTTTTTCGCCTGCACTTAACCTAACACCAGTACTTTTCCTTTTCTTCTCTCTTTTTTTCATTTAAAAAAAAAATATATACCTGGCTATGCGTTCTATACTAGACTAACTGAGACTTGTCATGGCACTTGTATTCTGTTGTTGTTCTCTTGTTGACCTGACTGCTTCTATTGTTCTCATTTGTAAGTCGCTTTGGATAAAAGCGTCTGCTAAATGATTAAATGTAAATGTAAATGTAAATGTGCTTACATGTCATGAAAATAAAGCACCTTTTGACTTTGGTGTTAAATATGACATTTATTGTCACTTTTTTGTAATTGCAGGGAGGTGTGTTCAAGATTGTGTGTTTGTGTTTTCATCTTTCAAGCCTGTTCAGTAATCAAGCCGTCAGGCAGCTGTTCATCACATTATGGCTGATTTTCCTCCATCCGAGAAACACAAATCTAGCCCTCCACCCTCCTTCTTCTACTGTACACATCCGTCTATTAGCACACGGCCCATCCGCACCGAAGGCACTGCAGAATACTGACAAATCCGTATGCTGGCAAGTACAGTCCAAATAAACAGCTTTTATTTCCGAGTTCTTTTTTTCATACCGCATATACAAGCAATCACAGTGTAAAGTGTCAGTAAACAGGTGCGCTGTGTGCCCGAGGCTGTTGGAGTCTCTCTCTCTCTCTCTCTCGTGCGAGGTTCCTGTTAGCTCGACTGCGGCAGCCCTCTGCGTCTGTCGGGGAGATTTACATTTATTGTATTGACAGCAGTTCTGAGAGGTAATAGGGAAGGTGTGTGCATGTGTGTGAAACGCAGACGTTCCTGACACATTTTCCTCCTGTGACGTGTGATTTGACAGTGACAGGTGATTTGGGTCTGGCTCTAATAAGTGAATTAATCTGAGGTAAAACATAGTGATATGTCATGTTCCCCACACCTGAACAGCTGGCTGGCTTGTCCTTTAGTGACAAGCTAGTTTGTCCTGTGCAAATCTTCTGTCACCTCCTTCCCCAAATACGGAGAGAAGGGAATAACGCGGTATTGACGGCGGCGGCGGCGGGTGAGGAATTTCTTGTCAGATTTAGCCAGCTGTGCAGATGATATTATCTTCGGGAGGTTTTCTATCAATCTAACATATTCTCAGACACAGACCTCCCTCAGGACGCCGTCGAGACCCTCGTAGCGAATGGGAAATGATAAATGAGAGTTTGGGATCATATCTGGAGGGAGGTATCAGAGGTCTGCCATTAGGAAATGTGTTAAATTAAGTAGAATTGGAGGCTTGTTATAGGTCTTACATGCAGTTAGTTAGTCTGTTGTTCTTGGTGTTGAAGATGTGTTAGGCTTGAACGCTCAGTGAGGTTTAATACACTGTTGAGGTTGTTTTGTCAGATGTTTTTAGTTTTATCGTGGATTGTCCACAACTTTAATACATCTGGTTTAACCCTCATGTTGTGTTCCAGTCATTTTGACCTGGAGAGAATTTTATTTTCCCTAAAAATGCTAGTTAATGTTATTACATTAGACTAAAACTTACTGACTTTGCTCACACGGAGTATATCCAACTCATTTTTGTACATTATTAGGGATTTTTCCCACCGTTATACTGGTATCCTCAGACAAAAATGTCCAGCCAAAGGTTGGATTCAATATTTTTTTGTCAAAAAAGGTGTTTTTCTTTCAGTTAGCACAGGTTTTGTATTTCTTTTTGGAATTGATGGGTTGTGGGCCTCACCGACCAGTCAGTTCCAGAAAGCAGTGAAAAACCTGTGCTAGTTATAAGAAAACAAGTTGAAAAAAAGATTGAATCCATGATAATGTGGCATAATGAGTGATAAAAAAAAAAGGCCAGCCATTTTTGACTGTGAACCCCAGTTTAGGTAATGGATTTTCATCATAGCACAAGGGTTAACTGGTAACGGTACATTTCTGTCGGAAAAGTTAACTCCATACAAGCACGTAGAATGACACTTGTCAAAGACCCCAGTCTTCCCCAATGAAGGCTGGATTAGACGCTGTGCTGGGAAAGTTTAGCTTTCCTCTGAGGGGAGTAATCATGGTATTAGACATGAAAGACCGCTGGGCTTCTGAAACACATTTAGGCTTCTGGGGAAGCACAGGCCCAGAGGCAAACATGTCACTTTTTGGAATGTAAAATACACTGCACCGGTGGGGCTGACACCTTTCCTGGAGTTTAACTACAATGCTTTAGAATGAGGGTAGAAACATTCCCTACATAGAAGTTCTGTATGTTAACATTCTGGATGTAGAAACACCTGGAAAAACATTCTACATTATATGTAGAAACATTCTACACTGTACATAGAAAATCTGTATGAATCATTTAAGTGTTCTATACATAGAAATGTTCAAAGAAATGTATTACCTAGTTATATTCTTAAAAAAAATAACACAAATGTTTCTTAAGTAAAACATTTTGTTAGTTCTGGATGATAAATTCATATATATGTACACACTAGCATTTAAAAAAAAAAAATTTCACTAAAGTATTACTTTTATTCAGAAAGGGTGCTTTAAATTGATTTAAAAAAATGCATTTACAGTACAGTGTTAAAAAAAAATAATTTCTAATAAATGCTTTTATTTTTAACTTTCTATGTAAAAAAAAAATTATTACTGTTTCCACAAAAATATCAAGCAGCACTACTAACATTGATAGTAACAAAAATGTTTCTTAAGCAGCAAATCAACATATCAGAATGATTTCTGAAGGATCATGTGACACTGAAGACTGGCGTAATGATGCTGAAAATACAGCTTTGCATCACAGCAATAAATTACATTTTAAATTCAAGAAAACAGAAAGCTCTTACTTTAAATTGTAATAATATGGCAGAATATTACTTTATTTTTGATCCAATTCTTTATAACTATATATATATATATATATATATTCCTTTTTTATATAATTTATAAAATATAAATATTTCATAATTTACTGCCTTTTGATCAAATAAATGCAGCTTTGGTGAGTAGAATTAATACCAAAATAAAAATAAAAACTTATCAAGCCCAAACTTTTGAAATGTTCTGCAAATAGAATCTTTAAATATGATGATATTCTATGCATAGAAACTTTCTATGCATAGAAAAAATAGAAACCCATATATTAACATTCTAAGAAAAGTATATAAATGTATATAAATACAGTAGAAGTCTTCCATACCTATTTCTTAACAGAAATATTCTGTCTAGAAAGTATATATATAGAAAATTCCATAACATAGAAATATTTAATAAAACATTCTGTTCTTTTCTTAGAAATCCCCTTTTGAATGACATTCTGAACATCAAATTTATTTTCATAGAAACATTTCATAGATAGAGAAGCATCTGTGAGTAGAGTAAGTACTACATCTGTCTATGATGTCTAATAGAATAGAGAGCAGTCATGTAATCAGTGTTCATATTCCTTCAGTAGGTCTTTCAGTTCTACATTCAACCTTCGGTTTTTGCCGATGTGAGGTTTTCGAACTTCAATGTTGAATTTCACAAAAGTAATGTGGAGTAACATTGACAGCTGACAGTATGCTGGCACTGAACGCATATTGTAGTTAGATCAGTAGCTCTACATTTTCTTCAGCTGCACACTTCTGTTTTGAACATATCCTCCTAGAGTTTCTCTCTAGACATTAAAAATGAAACAGTCTGACACAAGGTGCAAAGTCTTGGCCTGAGCGTTGCTCCTAGGTTGGGCCGGGTGTTTGCAGGGCTGCAGGTCTTACATGCCTTCAGCCCCTCAGTGTTCGGCTCATAAGCCCTGTTTGCAGGAGAGCTGTGCTTACAGAGCAGGAATGAAATATCAGCCAAACCTCAGCCTGACAAACTTGTCCACTGACCAACTGTGTGTGTGTGTGGGTGTGTGGGTGTATGTGGTATCTGATATGATAGGTACTTACCCCACTCACCAGTGTTTATTTCCTGTTTAGAGAGGAAGCAGGGACAATGAGCCAAAGCATTTTTAGAGGAAGTTTGTATCTCAGAAAAACACTTCCGTGACACATTTGGGGAGCATGTTGCCTTTGTATCTGATCTACCTATTCTGTTCATTACATTTGTAGATTCTATCATAGTAATCTGATACATTTGGCATGTCATTTGATTGAATGGCTATCCCAGGAAGAGACCATCTAAACATCCCCACCGCCAAAAAACAGTTACAGTTTATTTTTGAAGCGTTTTTACATTCAACAAGCCAAGAGAGATGCGCAGCCTCTACCATAAGTTTTGCTGTGGAAAGAGGGTTCATTTTGGTCTTACTTTGACTTTCTTCCTTCCTAAAAACATTGCAACATGGAGTTATCTGAAGAATACCAACTGGACGGGGGATTTTTCCGCTGGTGAGTTTCTTCCAATGGACATCTAGAAACTTTGGCTTTTCTCCTCTCCAACCGGACATTGATCCATGTGTACGTCTCATCCATTTCTCGCACACGGTAAAGCTGTCTGCTCAGAGCTTATCGCTCACCGCTACACTTGTTTTCCGGCCTGATTTATGACGGCTTCAGAAAGGTCTGCCAATCCCATAGGCTCATGTTAATGCGCAGGAGTCCGCTGGCGTCGATGCTATGGAAATCGCGCTCTCCCAGACAGTCTCATATGATGAATGCTTTACATTAATTGATCAGAGAGAAGGTGTCGGGATCCATCACGGGTGGAGAGGAACAGCTCAGCCTCTTCTTCCTTGACCTCTGTAGTGTCCTAATGAGTTGTTGGGAATCAGCCAGGTCTCCAGCCTCACTAACGGATGTCCTAACGAGCAGCTAACTGAAGCGGCCTACGCCAAGCCTGACAAAACGCCGTCTGTTTGAGATGATTTATGCCAAGTGTCTATTACAAAACATATCTATTAGCCGTCTCAATCGCCCTTCTGCAGTCTCTCTCTCTCTCTCTCACTCACTGATTATGCCCTTTATTTTGATGCTGCGACTCAGTAAATTAGACGCTACTTTGGAGAGCAGTCGAGTTGAGATGTGCTAGCATAAATCCCAGATTTACAAGAAAGCGCGCGCTCATAATGGATTGATTGTGCTTTTCTCAAGTAGAAAAGGAATGATCTCTCTTCCTGACAGAAATCCACTGCTCTCCTTCTCTGGTGCGGCTCGTTTGATTTATCTTCTATGCCGTGTGTTCCAGTGCTCAGGCTTACTTATCAAATGCCGCTCTTCAGGAAAAGGTGCCTCAGGATTTTGTCAATTATTATCAGAACAGAGTTGCTGCACATTTTTGATTATGCTGCAGTGCCCAAAAAGAAGTCAAATTATATAACAACGAAAAAAATATGATCAAGATATTCTTAGAATCGCACTGTGGACATGCACTATTTATTTTGAAAGATGTTATACACATGCATACATACATAAATTAATAAATAAATAATTAAGTAATTTTTAAATCAATAAAATAATTGATTCATTTAAAGTTAATAATAAATTCATGTGATTGATCAATTGTCAGGCAGCTGATTTCCTGAATTGTTGCTAGTTCATGTTCCTCGCATCACTTTATTCTCACATAATACAAAAATATTTGCTTAAATTCATATTTTATTTATGATCAGATGGCAATTGCAAAATAAACCAGACAGTATTCTTTATTTTTTGCACCTGCTGGCTGTTTATTATTTCCTTGGATACATTTGAAGTCTTTTTAACTTGCTGATTTAAATACAGTATTTTAATGAATAATATATAATTGTTGCATTATTATTACATTAATTATAACCATTCGGTTGATTAATATCAGCAGTCATAGTGATCATTATAAATTCATACCATTTATAGTCACCGTTTATATCTGCATATAGGCTAATTAACTATATTACCTGACAGGAGAATTATTGACATCATTATTATTAAAAAGCATAATTATTTCTTGAACATTGGTGTCTTTTATCATAATGCTGTTATTGCAGTTTTATATTGCATCTCATGGCTTATTTCTTTAATGGTTAGTTATAAGTAAAAAAAACACTCAAAGCAATTTCAGCTGTCAAGGTTATCATCCAAGATGGTCCCAGAATAATTTGCAGATATGTTGTGTGTGGTTTGTCCTCATTTGAAGGAACAGCCAGTGATCATTTCTTTTAAACAAAGCCATTCACAGAGTGTATTTTGTGTGACCGGTTTCCCCTTCAGGAATCTCAAAATGAAACAAAGAGACAGAACAAAGATAGAGCATTAGAATACAGAACGGTGAATCGGCGTCCAGGGGCCCGGCTCAATTTAACACACAGAGGCCCTTATCAACCATTCAGGAATAGTGTTCAGCCTTGTTTGAACTTGGTCTAGCATGCTGGACCAGTAGACACACACATACACACTAGGGCTGGTTAGTATAAATAAAGTAATCATATGATGTTTTTCAACTTTTTGATTATATATTAGGCCATCCTTAAAAATATTTTGGTTTGCAGTAACAGTAAAAAAAAAAGTAAAAAAGGGTCGGTAGGTAGGTTAAGGTAGGTAGGTAAGTAGGTAGGTAAGTTTCAATGTAAAAAAAAAAGTAAAATTTTGGTGTTGGTGATTACTTAAGTATGAATTTAAACAAATTAGCATATCGTGACATCACTGACTGGGTCTTCAACCCGTGCCTTCAGGCGCATCATTGCAAACCTCATTTTGATGCAGGCTATATAGACCACAAACAAATTGAAATCTTTGTCAAAAACATTGCATGAATTTCAGGTGAGAAAAAAAAAAATTAGGTACTGTTTTACTTGCATTCACCACTAGTTGTCAATGTAACCTACAAATAAGAGACCGTTTACTTTGCTTTCTTTGGTTGTCACTTTGAAAAAAATCCTGTTTGATTTGAAGTGTTCATTGAATTGGTTGTAAAATCGATTTTGCATGTCTAGATGCATTTTATACAGCAAATAACACCAAATATAGGTAAATCCACGGACAACAGGCAGGACGAATGTAAAAATTCAATATATTGGTAAAGACCAATATTTCTGATGATTTATTGGCATGAAGTTATGTGCACAATGACAAACAGGAGTGCAACATTATTGAAAAACAATAAGCAGAGTAGACTGCCATAATGCAAAACATTTACTGCAGGCTTCAACATGGCTGTGTTTACGATTAGAAATGTCCAAAAAGACAAAATAAATCGCACAGGCAATTCTAGCCATGTCAAGGAATTTGGAGGAAGGAAGAGAAGCTCATAGCCCAAGTTGCTGAAGTTCAGTGTTAAGTTCCCAAGGCTTATGATGATTTGGGGTCCAGTGTCATCTGCTGGTGTTGGTTCATTGTGTTTTTTGAAAACCAAAGTCACTTCCGCTGACCAGCTTTTTGAAAATGCTGATTTCATTTTCCAGCAGTATTTGGCACCTGCCCACACTGCCAAAAGCACCAAAAGTTGGTTAAATGACCATGGTGTTGGTGTGCTTGACTGGCCAACAAACTCACCAGAGCTGAACCCCAAAGAGAATCTATGGGTATTGTCAAGAGGAACAAATGAGAAACAAGAGACCAAACAATGCAGATGAGCTGAAGCCCACTGTCAAAGAAACCTGGGCTTCCATACCACCTCAGCAGTGCCACCAACTGATCACCTCCATGCCCCGCCAAATTGAGGCAGTAATTAAAGAAAAAGGAGCCCCTACTAAATATTGAGTACATGTACAGTAAATAAACATACTTTCCACAAGGCCAACAATTCACTAAAAATGTGGGTTTTTTTAGTGGTCTTATGAAGTATTCTAATTTGTTGAAATTTTGGGGGTTTTGTTTAATGTGAGCCAAAATCATAACAATTAAAAGAACCAAAGACTTAAACTACTTCAGTCTGCGTGCATTGAATTTACTTAATACACGAGTTTCACAATTTAAGTTGAATTACTGAAATAAATGAACTTTTCCACAACATTCTAATTTATTGAGATGCAGCTGTATGCGTTAGTTTCTCTTTATATCAATTATGTTTTATTATATTAATTTAAATGCAACTCACAAAAAAGAAAGATGGAGAAAAAAAATTATATATATATATATATATATATATATATATATATATATATATATATATATATATATATATATTAGCAAAACACAAAATCTGTATCTTTCTAATTTTGCATTACCAGCAAATTTAGCACAAATGTATTAGATATTTTCAATGTTTTGTCCAGACCTAAGATGAACCCCCACAGGCATTCAGCCATCCCACTGTCACAACTATTGACAGCCAGGCTGATTTGGTGTGTGTACATGTGTGTTTGAATGCGTGAGGTCCTGTCTCCCCCTTACACCCCTGTGTCCAAGCTATTTAAAGTCATAAGAAAGAGTTAACAAGCCTTCTCCCAGCTGAGAGAGAGGAGCTTAATGAACAGTATGGAGATCAGCGATCACTCCCTCCCACATGAGTGCAGAGCGGAGGAAAGCGAATGGGTGGATGGACAGACAGATCGATGCCCTCTCAAGAGAACCAGTGTGGTAGAGAGAGAGAGAGAGAGAGAGAGATGGTTAGCTCACAGCCCACTCATCAACTAACTGTGTTTCTGCTCTGGTCTTCTGTACTCACGGATGAAGCTGTCTGACATCCTGAGATGTGGAAACACTGCAAAACAAGAGAAGACCACTTACTAATGCTTTCCTCAAGTACCACTGGATTTTACCTTTTGACTACATATTCTACATTCAGTATTTTGGCACATATTTGTTGCTTATTTCCCTTTGAAATGCTGTTTTTGATATTAGGTTTTATAACAATTTTATAATCATTTTAAAAAGCCATTTATGTTGCTGTGCATTTTACATTTTAGCTGTACCTTTAAGATTTAAGATTATTATTATTATATTACATTTACAGTACCATTCAAAAGTTTAGAGTTAGTAAAAAAATGTATATATATATATATATATATATAGTGAAATATTGTTATAATTTAAAATAGTAAAGTGAAGTTGACCCATTGTCGGAATTTGTGCTCTGCATTTAACCCATAAAAACACACACACACAGTGGGGTGAAAAGTGGGGACATCCCATAGGTGTAATGGTTTTTATACTGTACAAACTGTATATTCTATCGCCCTTCACCAACCCTACACCTAACCCTAACCCTCACAGGAAACTTTGTGCATTTTCATTTTCTCAAAAAAAAAAACTCATTCTGTATGATTTATAAGCGTTTTGAAAAATGGGGAAATGGGTTATGTCCTCATAAGTCACCCTCTCCTTGTAATACCTGTGTCATACCCATGTCATTATACAAAGTCATTATACATGTGTCCTGATATGTCACAAAAACAAGGACACACACACACACACACACACACACACACAGCTTTGCTCAAGAGTCTCACCTCAGTGTGGTATTAAGGGTGGAAGAAAGAGCTCTGGTTATTCACTCAGCAGTCATATCCCCAGTCTTCAGTTTCACATAACCCTTTAGAAATCCTTCTAATATGCTGATTTGCTGAAACATTTATTAGCAATGTTAAAAACAGTTCGTTAATAATTTTGTGGAAACCTTGTTACATGTTGTTTCAAGATTTTTGATGAATATAAAATTCAAAAGAACAGCATTTATTCAAAATAGAAATGTTTTGTAACATCATAAATGTCTTTACTGTGATTTTTTGATAAATTTGTTGCATCCTTGTTGAATAAAGGTATTTATTTATTTTAGAAATGTCATACTGGCCATGTATTTTGCATCCATATTTTGGTCTAGATGGACTAAACTTGATGTTTTTTTTTTAATCGTAAATTTATATAATTGTCATGTAATTAAATTCAAAAATACATTAAATCTGTTTTGTGCAGATATTTGGTCAATACTGTGTCCTGTTGGGAAAGAGGCACTTTTGAGATGACTAGAGATGCGCATAGTTGTCCTGCCGTGTTTCGGAAAGTAAAAGCAAATGTTAACCTTTAAGCCATGGTGAGCTTTTGAAGCATGATCACAGGCATCTGAATGAGTGCTGGGAAGTTCAGTCACTGTGTCGTCTGCTGTACAGTGGCCCTTGTAAGTCAGATGTTTGTATTTCCCCTCGAGGTGTTGCCTGGAGAGAGAGACAGAGCATAAATCAGAATACTCTTACAGTCAGCGTCTACACCGGCCCTCTGCCGCACAGCCAACTGAGAACACAATCAGAAAGAGAAGAAGAGGCTCTTATTGTGGCTAGGATGCACAACTGCAGTTTGGATGTCAGGAAATTCAAATTCAAAGAAATTAAAAGAACAAATTTTTTGAAAAGTTTATTCAAGCTTTGTTATGAAAAGAAGTATAAACTGTTTTTGTTTGGTAAGTGTATCATTCAGTCCGTGGGCGGCTGTGGACATTTCAGCCCAAACGAGGAAGTGAGGAGAGGTTAGTACTGCGGTACGACTCAGTCGCTGGAGGCACGATCTGTGTGTTTGCATGGCACAGACAGATTAGAAATGTGTGGCGGCATGCAGGCTTTGCTAATGACTGTTGTCCGAACAGCTGGATATTTCAGTGTAGATTCACACTCTTTAACCAAATAGATGTTGAGAGCTCACTGTTTCCTTAGCTAATTAAACTTCATTACTGGCTAACAAGGATCAAATAGACTTTTGCCAAACACTCTACCTGATTGGCTGGATTTTGGACTGTCCAGTATTCCATAGTGGGAACTGACTATGGACTGTCATATGTGCAGTGTGAATTTTCAGAATATTTTGACACTAAAAGGAATTGCAAAAAAAATTGTTCACAATGTAGAGAAATATATATTTGTATGTATGTATATATATATATATATATATATATATATATATATGATTTATGAATATGAATACTCAGCATCATTACTTCAGTCTGCAGTGATAAGTTTTTATCAATTCCTATTGGTTATTAAATTATATTGAATATTATCATTGTTTTTATATATATATAATTTTTATTGTTTTTTTAGTTCTACCTCTATTATGCATCCTCAATTTAAATTCAGGAATTTAATTGAAGAAAAAAAAAATAGAGAAGCTGTTTTGTGGCTCCACGTCATGCAGTTACAATGTCTACCAACAGGGCTAACGGTCCCATGCTAAACAGCCGAACCCTGATCCCTCGACTCAAACATTGTTTACACTCTTCAGGAAGTCGAACGCCGTAATTCAAAGCCTGATACAGCAGCAGGCATCAAACAGTTTGACCTGTCCACATCAAAAGCAGACATCACCCTCAAGCTCATCAGATGATCAGGAGCAGGATTGTACGAATCCTATTCTCGAATCTACCTGCGGACGTGTTTGTGTGTATGTATGTACGTCTTTCTCTCCAGCTCCTGTTCAATAATTCATCCATTCAGCGCAGTGGGGAACAGACACAGATTTATGGCTTGTGATTGTGCAATGTCTGGATTTATCAGGACCATGGAGGGAAAATTGACCAGAGCTACAAAAAGCCGTTTCTGCTTGTATTTGATCAGCATGAAAACTCATCAGAATGGGGCGGATGGAGGGAAAGAGGGTTTATAGGGAGGTTTTCATTAAGGGATCACAGCAGCCCCCTGGTGTTTCCCATCTTCATCTGACTGATCCAGAGCCGCCCGGCTGGCCAGACCCCCGCTTTGCTCCCGATTAATATGAAACTGTTACAAGAAAATGAGAGTTTATTGATTTGTGCCAATGTTTCGAGCTCTATTCAGATGCACCGAGGATTGACGGTTAAGTGATTCCGATAAAAGAATAGAGAGTTGGAGGCTGTGGTAGAGAACAGCATTGACACGGCCATATTTAATAGAGCCAATTTCTGTGTTTTATTTAGCGGGTTATTTAATTTGGTTTGGCCAGCAGTACGGACAATCGCAGTGGTAATGCCCGTCTTGAGGACAGAGAGGAAAGAGGGCTAAGGTCTTAGATTGCCACCTACAGCTATGACACTTCCCCTTTATGGAGAGGCACTGGGATGTGACTGGGGGGATGGAGGGGTTATTGCCTCCGCAGATTTCTTCTCTGAGTTGATTTTCATTTTCTTGATTTTCAAAGTGGCTAGTGATCTGTAACAGGTCTCTATACGGCGGGCCGAGGGAGGCGAAACGGACAGAGGTAAGACAGAGACTGGAATGGGAGTCATTGTTCCATCTTTTCTCTCTTTTTTTTCTCTCTTGTCAGCAAATATTTGACCACAATCCTCTTTACGTGGAGGTGGTGTGTAGGCGCTGTACTGTTCTTCTGACACAGTTCATGAGGATTCGTTATTTGTTGGATTGTTTTGTTGGATTTTTTTCCCAAGATGAAATTTTAAGATACATTGTCATATTGTTATTTAATATAATAACCAGATTTTCCAATAAATATCCAGCAAAATGTTGTGGTATAAAATGTATGTAAAATATATAATAAAAGTAAAATAAAATAATAATAATAATAAATTTGTTTACTAATTAATACGACTTGTATAAGACTTTTCAAGATGTCAGCTGTTTTAAAAAAAAAAAAAAAAATTAAATTGACAAAGTAATTTTTATCTGTAATCTCGATATCCGCTCTTGTTGATTGTAAATTAAATCCAAAATAGGCATTATCACAATTCAGTTTCAGCGTTTTAACTTTTTCCTGTGCAAAATGTATTTGGCATTGATGTTATATTATATTTATATATTAGGCTGTATATGTTATACATAGATAGATAGGGTTCCCAAACTTTTGAATGGGGTTATTTTAATAATTTCAGCAATGTTTTTGTCTTGTGGACTTAATGTAAACGTCTTATATGTACAATATCTTACTCAGGACAATACTAAATAAAAAATAACATGCCTTTAGTATGATCTCTCATATTTTGTTAAAATTATTCACTTATTCACAGATTCTGCTTGGGTTTCCCAAACTTTTGCATGCCACGATAGATAGATAGATAGATAGATAGATAGATAGATAGATAGATAGATAGATAGATAGATAGATAGATAGATAGATATAGATAATTTTGCGATGGATAATTTTGCGATTGATAAAATATTTGGATGTGAAGTTGTTCTGAAGTGTGATCTTTGTTCATGGGCTTTAGACGTAGACTCGCTGGGTTTGGCGATTTTGCACTCCTTTGTGATTTGGATTTTGGTCTTTGCTGTCACAAGTTCTGAAGCTTGAAGGGAAAAGCAATGTCAGGAAGCTGATTGGTTGCACAGAATTTCTAAGACAATCTGAATCTCATATTCAGCTACTTTGCCACAGTGGATTAAGATGATCTAAGGGAGCTTTGTGAGCTCGATAAAAATCAGGAGCGCCACAGAAAAGAGCGCAGGGAGATTTTTACCCTTTTTGTCCTTCCAAGTTAATTGTTAAAGTTATTGTCTCTCTTCAACATGTTCTGCACTGCCTGGTACGAGAGACATGTTGCCTATCAATTTCATATCACTGCTCTGAAACACAAACACAAACAACACACACATGCACATTTGTTGTTGTCTTCATGGGGACCTTCCATTGACTTCTTTTGTTTTACATTGACCTTAACCTCTAAACCAACCCCCAACACAACACTAAATGCATTTTTTGTTTTAATTAAGACATATCATATCAAACTGACAGTCACCACTGATAAGCTACTACTAAATATTGTAGAAACTTAATTTTCTGTGGAGTTGCTTTGCAGTGATTTGTATCGTCAAAAGCGCTATACAAATAAACTTGAACTCATGGAATTGAATATCTAAATGCTTGTCCCTTATTTTATAAATAACAAATGAGCTTTAGTTTACATTACTGGCATGAACATGATTTGCTACTACAATATTAAAGGGTGGAACATTCTCATTCTAGACAGCGTTTGATTGTCCACAAATATTCAATGCTGAATATTATTGATGTGTGTAAGTCTGTAAATTAAAATTGTGCAAAAAGTGGATCTTTAAGACTGTAATAGCATTTAGATGACTTCATTGCTAACAAATAGGAAATAAAACCCACAAAACTCTCATTCATGGGGTCTTTAAGCCATTTTCCTTCTGGGAACTGTTTAAGTTTAAGTTTAGGTTTTACTAATCTTCACAATGTAGATAAAACCTGATGCACAAAAAACAATTGCATGTTGTTGCATTAGGCAAATTACAATTTAAGGCAAAATATGTTTGTGTTATTGATAATACCGTATGTAACACTTTCTATAATGCCTGTTAAATAATTACATTGTAATCCATTAAACATTTTCAAAATAATTGTGACCACAGTTATGCTTCAAAGTGCCCAGTGTATTTCAGCCTTAAATGAGTATAATGCATTTTAGCACATGCATGATGCATGGAATGTGTTTTGTTCATAATACATCTATCAACAATCATTGTATAGATTTAAAAATGTAAATAATTTTTATAAAATTTTATGCAATGCATGCAACTGCTATAAGGTATAAAGCATTATTAATGTTTTTAGTGTCATAGATATATGCATTAAATAGCCAATTTCATAATGCACTGAATTGATAAACAGTGCTGCATTAAAACGTTTTGGTGTTTACCCCGTATATAAACTGGACTTTTGTTGTGTGCATTAGCTTTTATCTGCAACCATCCAAGGAATTAATCAAACACCATCCTTTTATCAATCGTATCCGTATTACCGTTTCATGTGTGCTTGTTTTGATGGAAAGAGCTCATCGTCGTTTGATGCTGCTGCTATTAATTGGTACTGATCCAAAGACTGATTGGAATATTGACGGATGGCCCACTGAGAGCCACCTGTAATGGTTCATATGGATAGCCTGAGGTAAAGTGCCATGTATCAGTGCTGAGAATACACATGGCCCATGGCTACTGATGCCCTCTATTTTTCCTGAAGTGACAGGCCTGTGTCGGGAGGGAGGAAGATTACAGTTTTGTGTGGAAGTGACACACGTGGTATTAAAGGTGGATAGAAAGAGAAAGTGAGAGATGGACTACCCGTCCTCCATCTGTCTGTCAGCGAGCAGTTAAAGGTTACTGTAATCTGAGCTGTGTAACACTCGAGTGGACCCAAGAAAGCTCCCGCAGTTAATAGAACGGGACGATGGCTTAACCCGCCGCCTCATCTGAAGAGAGCAGAGCCACACTGAGGGAAAGTGAGTACCCGTGCCATCTCACAAACATACAGTGTGTCTGTTTGATTTGTGAAATTAGAAAACCTCCTCGTTTGGCTGACAAATATTACTCGGACGCCTAGAGCTTGGCTTTTCCCAAAAGCATTTGTTTTGTTGAAGTAAGCTTTCTTCAGTCATATTGTTGGCTTTTATCATAAGGCAGATAGTATTTCATTTATAGAATCAAATCCGGGAACATCTTTTGAGTTCTCATTTTGAAACAAATATTAAATCCACCCCTTTGCAAAAATTTTAATATATACAAGTAAAATGTAATTATAAAAATATATTATTTACAGAATATATTTCAATTTGTGTGTGTGTGTAGTGTATATCTATACTGTATATTGTGACGAGTCAGCTGCCTCCTCCCTGATTGTCACCGGCACCCCCGTCCTAAATCGCCGCCCTTCACCAGGCTCCCGACTGGAGTGGGTGTGTGAGAGGAGGGGCGCTGGACGAGTCAGGGCTGGCGGCGTGTGATGGGGCACACCTGAAGGGAATGGACCCTCATCACCGCCGCGGTTTAAAAGCCCAACGCGCCTCTCCTCGGGAGACCGGTGTCTTCCCCGTGCATGCACGCTGGTGTCCTCGTGGGTCCAGGAAGAGTGCATTTAGAGACTCCCGCGCCACTGGAGACGTGAACTGCCGGACCCGCGATCAGGATGGGAACCGCACCCGTATACACGGCCGACGGGCCAGGATGACGGGCCGTCCATCCCCTACCAGCACCGCTAGAGGAAGCCGCCGCCCCTCGCCCCTCGAAGAGGGGAGCGTGTGCAGCCGCCGGACTCCGCCCCTTACCTGGACCCTTCCTCCATGAACACTGCCCGACCTACACAAACCCCGCAGCACGACGAGGACACCAGATCCCCTGTTTATTTTGGACACTCTTCCCCTTTGGTCACCTTTATCCCATGCTTTATTTTGATTTTCTGTTAATAAAAGCCTCTCCGAGGCCTGACGCCAAGCCCACTGTGTCTGTCTTGTGCTCCTCCCATCACTATATATATATATACACACATATATATATATATATATATATATATATATATATATATATACACATTTGTGGAGAAATTGTGATATTGTTGTCACATGCACACAGAGCAGCTGTGGGCCTCTTGGTCACCTCTCTGACCAGTTTCCTCCAGCTCTTCATCCAGTTAGGAGCGATGTCCTGATCCAGGGAGGGTCTGTGTTGCACCAAATATCCTCCACTTCTTGATAATAGACTTCACTGTGCTTCTAGAGCATTGATAAAACGCCCTTGACATTTTTTTGTATCCATCTCCTGACATCGCCTGTCCACAACTTTATCTCAGAGATGTTTTGACAGTGCCTCGTCACCCACAGTTGATTGTTTGCTTCAGTTGCACTACCAAAGACTGAAATGCTAAGGAAAGCTCTTTTCATGCTGAGCTGATCAAAATGAGCACAGCTGATCAAAGTTAAAGTCAAATGGCTTTGTGTGCCATTGAGAAGACCTGATACAAGTCAGTTTTAGGAGTTTGAGGAGTCATTTTTTAGTGATTCTGGTTTGTAAAAAAAATTCTGATATGTTGGTTTTATATCTTTCAATTGGATAAGTTATAAATACAGCTGGATAAAACAAAAACTGTCCATCTTTATTTCAGCCTGCAAAGCAACAAAATGTGATTATTTTAAGTGATTCTTTTCTATACCCACACAGACAGACAGACAAATATATTTAAATGGGTATGATGCTTTATTATAAATATTATTTAGAATATGCCCCAAGCTCAGTTAGTATCAGAAGTGGAAACTTTCCAGAAGCCTGTTCCCAAATGCATTTGCTCGGATGAATAAGCTGTCTTTATTCATATTCTTAGCAGTATGCTTTTATTATAAGGCAGTCATTAATTTACAGAATCAACGCTAGGAACATCTTTTGTGATCTCCATATTAAATTTTAGCCCTGAATCCACCCCTTGGCAAAAAATTACTCACATCGTTAAAAAAATATTTAATTAGGCTGCAGTTTATTGGCGGCTCACGGGGGAGATGGGATTTGCATGAGGCAGGTCGCCTCTCGTGCCGGTGAGGGAGATTGGATGTGAGTGGAGATCACGGGGTCACCGGCTCAGCCAAGGACTCCCATTTTCCAAGGTCAGAGAGGTAGAAAGGTGCTCCCCTGGGTCTCTGCTCACACAAGACAGCTCCGATTGGCCCTTAATTATGTCCTTCCTTTAAGCCACTGCCGGCTTTTGTTTTTCCAGGGATATCTCTCCTCTCTCATGTCCACCATACAACAATGGCGGTGCTTTTGGAGGAGCCCTATTATTAGTTTATTTGCTCGGTAATCAGATGATATACCAGGAACCCTAATGAATGAGACCGTGTGAAAAGCAGAGGTTAATCATAGTCGTGTCAATCATCATTTATAGTCAAGTCTGTGCTTGTGGTCCAGCGATATGGCTTTTTCATGGCTGATGCTGATAGTTAGAAAGCAAGGTGCCCTGTGGTCAATGTAATGAATACTATGACAAAATTTCTTGAATTTCACGTGTATTCTACATATTGAATTGTTATGAAGCGTAACACATACTTTTTCCACAATAAATATATTTTACAGTATACTTTGAATGTAGATTTGCATTATACATTTATAAATATATTCACAATATTGATTTATGAAGTACAATACCTACTTTTTCGACAGGGACTATATTATACAGCTTTAAGTTATATATCATATTTTTTTTGTATAAATGCATAAAATGGTATATAAGTTATAGATTTATTTTTATATAAAAACATGAGACTTATATATTAAACATATGAGTAATAGGTAGTATTAAAGAAATGATAGTCAAAAGTTTTCAAAAATTAATATATATCATATATTTATCAAATAATTATCTGTAATTTTTAAAGTGTGTGCGTGTGTGTGTTACTGATTTTTCACTCGTATCTTACTAATACTACATATTAAACCCATTTTATTTGTTTTTAAATGTATTGTAAAAATAAAAATATTGTAGTTCATAGTTTCTCTAATTCAGCTCTTTTTTGCTTTTTTCTTTTTTCTTTTGATTCTAACCCTTGGCTATCCATGTGGCAGGGTTTTTGAATAATTTAACTGGGACTTTTAGTTCCCAGCTGGAACAAAAACAGAAGGACCAATGATTTGAACCTCACACGCTCTATCTCAGCGTCCAGACAAGCTCTCGCCGAATTGCTTTATGATTCACAAGCGTTATCAATTGATGGGAATATAACATGAATCATTTATTAAAAGAGTAATTACATGCTATGAAACGTATAATGTTCCATTTAGCACATTTGCGTTAAATGCATTAATTAATTCTGGACCCTCCAGCCAACATCAGTTTATTTGATTAATACTGTCACTGACATTTTAAGAAACTGAAAGGAATTTCTCCCTCCCCTCAAAAGTGTTTAATGTGTTTTTCTGTCCCTGAGGATTGTAAAGTTTCTGTCTTGCCCATGTTTAGGTTTTTAATAGTGGCACTGCTTGTATTATACAGGGGAAAAAACTGTAAAATGATGATTAAATACACACAGGCAGTTTTTATTTTTTATTTACAGTATTTTTTATTTATTTTACTTTTCATGATCATTATGTTACACTAAATAATTTTCTTTTGGACACTTTTCCCATAATTGAAAGAAAAAAAATCAGTAAGTTGCACTTTATATTAGTTTCAAAAGAATCTATGGCAGTGTGCGCATACAAGTGTTTTTTTTTCTTTTTTAAACAGAAGCTTGATTGTCAATTTCAACCATCAGATCTTTGCTTTCTCACATCAGCACTTGCAACAGCTATTTTATCTCAGCATTGAGTCCTGATTGAGCATTTGCATGCATGGACGGGGCCAAAATGTTCCTGGTCTCCAAACAGGTTAACTGGCATTAATGGTTAATATTTGTGAGAGCTGTGGTGGTGTGTGTTTGTTGCCAGCGAGTAATTGTGTCATAATGTGAGAGACGAGAGCTGGCAGCTTCCTATTGCCGTTTGGAGGGGTTCAGTGACACTTGACATGCTTCTCCAGCTTCACAGAGTGGGACATGAGACAGGGCTGGAGTAAATACAGGAAGCTAATGCTTGCTTTCATGCAGAAACACAGGAATGAGAAAGGGGCGGGGCTCGGGTAGAAGTGGGCGGGGTCATTGCTTCCAGAGCAGCTTGTTAAACAGAAGGATTGAATTTTTTTGAGCCAGATGAACCTCATTTATCAGTATGATTCTGTGTTATTGAAATTCAAGACCTCTTACTTAATACTTTAAAACAGTTTAGGAAAGCATCACAGACTATAGTTTTGTTTAGTTTAGTGATTGGTTTGATTTTGCAACAAAAATATTTGATAAAATATTTTTATTTGTATAGCGCTTTTTACAATACAAATCGTTACAAAGCAACTTTACAGAAAATTATGTTTCTACAATATTTAGTAGATGCTTATGGTGGTGACTGTCAGTTTGTGCAAGTTTGACAGGATTTTTAGAAAAAAATGAATACAAGACGTATTCAGCTAGACGATGAACATTATTAATAGTATTAATGAATAATTATTATATGATGCAGTCACACTTGTAGCAATATTTGTTAGTTCTGTTTGTTGATTCAGGGTTAGCATCATCTGAGGTCCTCTGAGGGTCAGCATCATCTCTTCTCAGGTGTTCTGGATCCAGACTGCAGCTTGTGTAAATCCCGTGTCAAAACATAGAAAAAAATAGAGACATCATTAGCATAGCTCCTGATCCAACAAACTAAAATTAGTTTAACCCAAGCTAAAGAATAAAAATGCACATTTGATCAGATGCAGCTACACTCACAATTTAAGAGATACATTATTCTTATTTTGGTTTATTTTGGTGACGTATAAATAAAGTCTTCCCATCTGCCTGCACTTGAGTCTTCGCCTCTTGCGATCTGTGACACTACGTCCTTAATAACAATGAATGAAAAGTTCAGAGCCCTACTGATGATTAAGTCTAGAAGGTGTCCACCTTTGTGTGTGGGTCCATGCACATGCTGAATCGACAGGTAAAAAAAAAGCCTCAAGTCCAAATATTCATTTATCACCAATTAACTGTTTGACAAACACTTTCTGCTTCGATGTCCAGAACTGAATTGAAAATAAGTCCCGAAGTCCCGATCTGAATCAACCGAGTCGCGAACAGGCTCCGAAGTGCCGATCTGAATCAACCGAGTCGCGAACAGGCTCCGAAGTGCCGATCTGAATCTCCGAAGTGCCGATCTGAATCAACCGAATCGCGAACAGGCTCCGAAGTCCCGATCTGAGTCAACCGAGTCGCGAACAGGCTCCGAAGTCCCGATCTGAGTCAACCGAGTCGCGAACAGGCTCCGAAGTGCCGATCTGAATCAACCGAGTCGCGAACAGGCTCCGAATTCCCGATCTGAGTCAACCGAGTCGCGAACAGGCTCCGAAGTCCCGATCTGAATCAACCGAGTCGCGAACAGGCTCCGAAGTGCCGATCTGAATCAACCGAGTCGCGAACAGGCTCCGAAGTGCCGATCTGAATCAACCGAGTCGCGGCCCCTCACACGCGCGTTTACAGCGCTAAATTAATCATCTTTGCTAATTATTATACATCTACTTCATTGTCAGCTTCAGGTACTTCATTTATTATTGTTCAATGAACTGTTTGAAACAAAAAAGTTTGTATTTCAGTAATAATTCTAAATTATCAAAATAAAATGTATAAAATAATGGTTTCTATTTTAATATCCTTTAAAATATAATTTATTTCTGTGATGTGCAGCTGTATTTTCAGCATCATTCCTCCAGTCTTCAGTTCAATTCAATTTCAATTCAAAGAAAAAGCAATAAGAATCATTTTCTCACTCATCTTTAAAGTCTAGCCATACAGGATTTTTTTTTTATAACCAAAGTAAAATATAGTTATATTTATTTGGGATTCTGGAATGAAAATATTGTATAAAATAAAATATTATATTATAAAATTTTAAGTATTATATTATAAAATATAAAATATTATATTATAAGATATATATAATTTCACTCATCATGTGATGAAATATGACAGCTGGGTATTATCACTTTGATAGAACAGAACCGTTAATAGGTGATAGCTGACATTTCTGAAATCTTGTTAATTAAGGGCTTCCTTCTGAAATTCAAGCATAACGTCAGGGGTTTTTTTTTCTTTCTTTTCCATTTCCTCTCTCTCACTTCATGTTTGTAAAATCAGGTGTTTTCATAAATGCGTGCCAGTCAGTCTTAATAAGCCAGAAAAGGGGGTGGGGGGCTCTTATTGAGTGACCTTCTTCTACAAAATAAGCATGTTGCTGTTGGGCTCTGTCCATGGCCCACTCCAGCGAGCCGTGCTTCATTTACAATGCAAAACCTCCTTCTGTAATCCAAGTGTCCTTTCTGCAATCACAAAGCATAATCTGCTGCTCTCTTGTTACAGACATCACTTTACTGCATCGGCCGCCACACAATGAATATTAGAGGCGATATTATTTTCTCATTGTTCGCTCGTCTTCGCATCGCAGAGATTAAGGAAGGATGAGTGCTTTGTGCAGCCACTTGTGCTGAAAAGTGGTCTCATTCTAATACTATTAAAATAGTCGCCGGGCTGTGTGCGTGAATTATAATGGACACAAAGGCTTGTCCACGCTGGCACTTGAAAGAGAGATAGCTTTACATTTCATCTTTGTATGGAAATCGTTTTTTTTTAAGCCTTTATTGTAATGTGCTCACTCACTGGGAGGCTGTCATCTATTTTATTTTATTTTATTGTACTTTAAAATCTAAATTAAAATTGACATTATTTACTTTATTAATATGCATTCGTAGTCATATTGCTAATTATTTATTAGCTGATGTTTAATCATTTTGTGACAATTGATATGCACTGCTACTGCTGCTAATAAATTATTATTTTTTTCAAATATTATTAGTGTTTTTGTGGTTGTTGTTGAAAACATTGTAGAAAATGTATGTAAAATTTTTGTATTTACCATAATTTAATTCAATATATGCAGCATTTTTTTTTTAATGTAGATAATAAATGTGATTTTGAATGTGTGTGTGTGTGTGTGTGTGTATTTACCATCACTTAATTCAATGTTTGCAATATATATATTTTTTTGCAGAGAATAAATCTGTTTATTTACCGTCATTAAATTCAGTATATTAAATATATATATATATATATATATATATATATATATATATATATATATATATATATATATATATATATATATATATAAATATATATAGATAGATAGATAGATAGATAGATAGATATAGATATAGATATATCTATATTTTTTATATATATATATATATCTATATTTTTATATATATATATATATATATATATATATATATATATATATATATATATATATATATATATATATATATATATATTAAACAAAAAGAACAATCAAATATTCGAATAATTATTATTATTATTATTATTATTATTATTATTATTATTATTATTATCATGTTGTAGAAAATGAATATGCAGTTTATGTGTATTGATCATCATTAAATATATGACCTAATCCAGTGGTGTCCAAACTCGGTCCTGAAGGCCAACTTTCCTGCAGAATTTAGCTTCACTTTCACTTACCTGCCTGGAAGTTTCTAGTATGCTTAGTAAGACCTTGATTAGCTAGTTCAGGTGTGTTTAGTCTGCAGGACATTGGCCCTTCAGAACAAAGTTTGGACACCACTGACCTAATCTGTGGTTCTGCTGGACTCTCAAGTTTAAACTGATGTGATTTTCTTTTTTTATGTGAATGGCTTGTTTCTTCTTTTTGTTGAGATTGGGCTCCAGTTTTCTGTAAGCCCGTTGAAAACATCATCCCCATCTCTTTAGTTCTTCAAAAAGAATCCTCAATTCTAATTCTTTGGTCTACTGGATATAGGCGGAATGTCAGTCTTCCAGAGAAAGATCCAGAAAGTCTTAGGATTGTGCCTGCAGCTTTTTGATGCCCATGGACAAAACAATCAGATGTGATGTTGGGTTTCTAGTGTAAGAGGCCAAACAGTAAGAAAGAGACAGAGAGCTGGAAAAAAACAGACAGACAGTTGGTGGTTTTACAGTAAGGGTTCAGTACAATGTTCTGTTTAAACTGTAGAGGTTCATATACATGCATATGTCTGTATGTATACATGCAAACTGCAGCACAAGTAAATTCCATTAGCTTTTATCATATTATTTTATTTTTATACCACTTTCTTTGAAAAACAAAGGTTCCAAAATTGTGTTTTTGTTTTTTGCATCTTTGCTATGAAAGAACCAGTTCTTAAAAGCAACGTTTTTATATATCTAGAGAATCTATTTGTACTATATAGAACCTTTTGTGCAATTGAAAGTTTCCATGGATGTTAGAGGTTCTTCATGGAAGAACCTTTATCTTTAAGTCTGAATTTGTGATAAACACATACTCTTAAACACATTTCCGGAAACAGGTGTTTAAATCACTGTACATTTTCTTGCCTGTTTATAACTGTACACCTTCAAGACTGTTCTTGCATAGCTATTTTGTTTCTTCATGCATCACTTTCTGTCCATCAGAAAGCAGAATGCTGCTTTGGCATTAATATCTTAAATCTGACGCATTATTCTGTTTTACAGTTCAAGCATTGTGCCGAAATAACCCAAGCCCATGTCTCTGCCAGCGGCCCGTCTCTTTATTCATTGTTTCTGCTTGGAATAATAATTTGTGAAGCACTAAATTGCTTTGAGGGAAAGGACATTAAAGGGATTATTCTCATGTAATCCGCGGGTCCCTGTAGACGTGAACCTGATCACAGAACAGCACAGAGCAGCGTTACTCAAAACATAACAATGGCATGTACACCACAGCGCCACAGCTACTTTAACTGCCTGTTCTTGTTTTTTCTTGTCATCCACATTTAGCAACAGTAAATCCGTCCCCTCCCTCTGCTTATTAAATGAGCGTGTTTAAAGGTTAGACAAGCATACGCTTATTATTTGATTATTTGGATGAGCTGTCTCTCCCCTAAAGAGCAGAAAGTTGTGTCTCGGCGAGCTGGGAAGAGGCAGAGGAAACCTCTGGAGAGAGGATTGAAGTCAAAATAAAAAGAGCACAAGGGCTTTTAGCTGGGCTACAGTAACAGAAAAGCACATTAAGCTCACTATAAAAGAGAGCCGGGTAATACTTCATACTAACCTTCATGAATAAATCATAAAAAAAACTTTATATAATGCTAAACAGATCATATATGAATAAAAATTTCATGACATTTTTAGCTCTTTGAGAGTATATGAAATAATTATCGGTTGAGAAGCATATTATGTGATAGCTGTTGCTGTAGCTCAACTTGTAGAATATATATATATATATATATGTGTGTGTGTGTGTGTGTGTGTGTGTGTGTGTGTGTGTGTGTGTATGTATGTATGTATATGTATTGGCTTTAATTTGTATTTTTTTCAATTTTCGTTTTGATTAATTTTATGTTCTTATGTCTTTTTTATTCATTTATTATACCTTTATTCATTTATTTATATATTGTTTTTAGTTGTTGTATTTAATTATAATTATAATCTTAGTATAATTTCAAATTTCTGTATAAAAGTTTAACTTTAAGCTTTTCATCTAATATTTATACTTTGTTTTATTTTAGCATTATTTCAGTAAATTTATTTGAATTTAGTAGTTAAATTTGTTCGTTTTAGCAGACAATAACAGCACTGTTTCATGTTCTTTTGGACTAATGTGTGTGTGTGTGGCTGTTGTTTGTGCTGCTGCAGGTAGAGCTGACGGGCAGCAGTGTGTTTGACTATGTTCATCCGGGCGATCATGTGGAGATGGCCGAGCAGCTGGGCATGAAGCTTCCACCGGGCAGAGGGCTGCTGTCTCAGGGTGGCGGGGCCGAGGACGGAGCCAGCTCTGCCTCTTCTTCCTCTCACTCTGAGACACCTGAGCCAGGTAAGATCATGTGACTATGAGCAGCCTTGTTGGTCAGCTTAGAACAAGTTGCTGTTTTGGCCCTTTTAGATGTTTAATTTGATTGTTTATTACTGTTTTAAAAACATAATTTTTTATAGTTGAATGTTATTTGGTTATTTTATTATTTTAATATTTTCTTTAGTTTTGGGCATTTAAGATTATTTTATTAGTAATTTTATTCATTTTATTTATATATATTTTTACAATTCCACTTAAATGTGTCCTTAAATGCTTAAATGTGACCTTTGACCGCAAAACCAGTCTTAAGAGTACATTTTTAGAAATTGAGATTTATACATCATCTGATATCTGAATAAATAAGCTTTCCATTGATGTATGGTTTATTGGGATCGGACAAAATTTGGCAGAGATAACACTATTTGAAAATCTGGAATCTGAAGGAGCAAAAAATCAAAATATTGAGAAAATCAAGTTCTTAGCAATACAGATTACTAATGAAAAATGTATTTTGATATATTTACGGTAGGAAATTTACAAAATATCTTCACGGAACATGATCTTTACTTAATATACTAATGATTTTTGGCATACAAGAAAAATCGATAATTTTGACCCATGCAATGTTTTTTTGTCTATTGCTAAAAATATACCCCAACGACTTAAGACTGGTTTTGTGCTCCAGGATCACATACTTATATCATTTTAGTTTTGTTTTAAGTTAAGTTTATTTAATCTTTTAAAAACATTATTGTTTATTTTCTTTTATTTGGCATGATTTAATTACTTTGTTTTTATATAGTTTTATTTTGCCCCTTTTCTATTTTATTATTGTATTGTATTTTATTTGAATACTTGATACTGGAGTACTTCATTCTGATTCATGCAAAGTTGGAATTGCCCCACTTTATAGAAACTAACACTGGCATTGTAGGCTACTTACACAGGAAACAGTCCTTGTCCTCCACAAATTGTGCTGCACACATCTGTATAATTTGGTTGAACTGTTCCAGAACAGAGTGTAAATACAACTTAACCGCTGATTTTGACTTGTGTCCTCTTGTGGAAGACCAAACAAAGTAGCTTCGCTTTCACAATGAAACACACAGCATCTCCACGACATGACAGCCGTGACAACAGCAAAAATAAAAGTTAAACTGCCTTTCTTTGCGTGAACATTTGGGTGGCGTTATGCAAATCTTCCCACATCGTGAGGTAGACATGTGGGGGCGGGATTTGGGATTTGTCAGTTATTTCTACATTACTGTAAATCATAGTTTTTAAAATAAACATTAGATGCATAAATTCAGTTTAAATATAACAATAAACTTTTCCAATTCATCTAAGACACCGTTGCTTTGAGTTATGCTTTCATTCATTGATCTTGAAGCTCCAAATTCAGGCTGTATTATTTATTTTGTGAGTTCTTTATTTAGTTATTTATTTCTTCGCTTGTCTGTTGATTTATTTATACCCAAAGCCATTTTGCTTTCTGAGGCCTTTGTTATAGATACATTGCACCAAGTGGTCAATATGATGCTCAGACACTGTGAGTGCACCTGAGGTTGCCAAAAGTGTGTTTGTGTGTGTGTGTATGTGTTTGCACGCTAATGGCATGTGTGGCATGATATGTCTGATGAGTGTCTTCCGCTCGGCCCTGAACTCTCAGGGGCAACCTGTGTGGTGGCAGCACTGTAACACAGGCTTACCCTGCTCCCGAATTTAATTAGACGAATTGTATAGCAGGGATGAAAAGAGGTGACATTCCTCATTGGAATTCCTTTCAGGGCTCTTATAGACTTTGCCTTCCAAATGTTCCCATTTTCATTGTGTTGTACGGATGATAATTTAAGTATTAGGGGAAAATCCATTTATAAATTAAACAAAATGACTTGATATCCATCAGTCCCCGAGTTCATCAAGCTGTTCAAACATGAGGGAGATTGGCTGGTCGGCCTGGGTCTTCCGAGAGCTTCAGTAATTAGATCTGCCAAGGATTTATTCTTTGCTGATTGGAGCTTTAAATTAATTGAAGTTCCACATTTGTGGTTTTGTCCTTTTCGTGGCGTTTTCTTTTTCTTTCCTTTTTTTTTTTTTCGTAACCAGGAAGGAATTTCATACTGGCAGACTCGAGGCGTTTGAGTGTGTGTGTGTGTGTGTGTGTGTGTGTTTAAGTGTTAATATTCTTGGTGAGAGTGAGTGAGAGGGTCTTTAATGGTTAGAGAGCTGGTCTGATGTTGAGATTTATTCGTCTACACACAGGATCATTAAAGATCTGCTTTACAATCAGAAAAAGGGCACCAGGGTCTGTCTTCTAACACCAGAGTTTCATTTATAAATTATGAGGACTCGAGACACATACTGTACAAAAAGATTGTGGGAGATATTATTTATGAGGATAAAAGTGTTTTTAAAAGTTGGACAGCATGATGCTTACCTAGTCGTCGTCTACATTGCTTGCTGGTATAATTTTGTTGCTTAAATTTTTTTGCATTGTATGGAGCCCCTTAAAGGACATGGTCATGAAAAAAAAAAAAAAAAAAATATATATATATATATATATATATATGTATATATATGTATATATATATATATATGTATATATATATATGAAAACAAAAGTGCAAAAACATTAAAATATAAAAAAAATTTACATTTTAATGTTTTTGCACTTTTGTTTTCATTGCAAAACTATCTTTGTGATGGAAGTAATATGAGCTGAAAAACAGTACTTTTGCTTACTCAACACAAATGTTAGTGAGAGAACATGTTAGTTTTGTGAGAGAATGCAATTTGCGAGAGAATTCAATAGTTTTGTAAGAGAACACAATTTTTTGTGAGCAAATGCAATGTTTCTTTGGGGAACGCAACACTTTTGCAAGTGAATGCAAATATTTTGAGAGAATGTAAATGTTTTTTGACAGAAAATGCATTTTGTAGGGGGATGCAAAATTTATTGGGGGAACACAACACTTGCGAGAGAACGAAAATATTTTGCGAGCAAATTTAAATATTTTGTAAAGGAGTATTACGTTTCTTGGGGGAATTGCCCTACTTTTGTGCGAAAGTGCAAGTGTTTTGTGAGAGAGTTAAACATTTTGTGAGCAAACGCAAAGTTTTCCTGGAGTTCGCAAATGTTTTGGGAGAGAACACAACATTTCTTGGGGTAACACAGTAATTTAGTGAAAGCATTGAAATAAAAAAATTCCGCTATAGGGATTTCCTGGGTTTCTTCTGTGAGGCGTATTTAGAGTTTCAGCGAAAGAGTGCCGTCTTGCCTTCAGATGAAAATTTACTGCTGATCACAGAACCGTACTTCACTGAAAGATACGCATACCAAGCTTCTGCCTTATCGCAATTTATCACCTTTGTGATTTAATTTAGAATAATCGTGCAGCCCTAGATTTGCTTGTAGTGCAACATTATTTTACTAGCGAAGATGATTCTCTTTGGCATGAATTACAAAAACGGTGAAAAATCTCTACAAGACTTGGAGACTAAGACTAGGGACAATTCACCTCTGCTGGTTGACATAGCAACTACATCTAGAGACAATTTTTTTTTTATGAACATTTTTGGTTGTTGTTGCAAACAATTTGTTATATTATTGTAAATATTTTGCCAGTGACAATTCGTTCTGCTTCCTGACTTCTATATTTACCTTTGTGCTTGCTTTAGCGCCACATCTGTGTGCCAGCCACGCTGCTGTTATTAAGATGAATGGGTATGCTAATAGTTATCTTTCTCCAGGTATTATAGTCCTCCTTGGGACACAAAATCTCCCTCTTGCGCTCTATTTTTCTTTCTCTCTGAATGAACATCATGCTGAGCAGTGTTTAAGGTGGCGTCTAGCATTTCACCTCCTGTCACCTCCCTCATATGTGTGTGTGTCCTGCCTCTACACTCATTATTTCCTCCTCTTTCTGCATATGATGTCACTTTTTCATCCGTTCAACCTGCAGAGTAAATTGTGTTATCAACAGCCTATTTTAAATATCTGGCAGTGTGGAGGGGAGAGCGTGTTTTCCCCTCATCACTGGCTCCATTCCACCTCTCTCTCTCTCTCTCTCTCTCTCTCTCTCTCTTCTCAAGGGCATGACACGCCGGCAATAAAGCAGTAAACACAGCAGTTTTTTTCTTGAAGATCGTAATCCCGCTGTTTGTCAACAAGAGGCTTTTGACGAGCATGAAAAGCAGTCCCTCATTTGTGCATTAACAAAAGAAAAAGATTCAAGCTTCATTTGCAAAGAAATTAATTTGGAAACAGGCGCGTGTGCCTGTGACATTGGTCAATTGGCTCTGGCGCAGAGAGCACACCACTGACCACACTGCTTTTAGTTACAGTTCCTTTAAGCTATTCAGTCGTTTTTTCATTCAGCATTAAATATTCGGCTAATGGCTTAATAAGGAGAAATCTGTTCATTTGAAGGTGTTTATTCTTCACTGCATTTCATAAAGTCTTTCATAAAGTCTAATTTTTTACTTATTTTGATAATTATTAGTATTGTTTTTGTAATAGTAGTAGTGTTGGGGAAGCTGCTATAAATATGTAGTTTACCAAGATACAAAATGCTCATAATTTCAAGTAGTTAAACTACAGTTTGTAGAACCAACATAGTTGAAGGTGCAGTTAGAGATCTTGGAAAATGCTAATATTTGTCTGATAGCACTGAAAGCAAATGTCCCACCATCCTTGCAGTTGTTGTCCAAAGCAACGCCCCCTGAACGCATTTATGCTCACAGACCAGAATACCAGAGACATCATTACTACAGTATTCCCAATTCCAGCCTATGTTCCGTAGTGAAATAAACCCCTACATAGGGAGTAGGGAGCCATGAACACGGTGTAGGGATCATATAGATTGGAACACAGTTCATGCATGTAGCTCACTTCTAAAGATTTGTTCATTTGAATCGGGTGTGTTAACTAACAAGACATGTAAATGTGTGCGCGAGGACCAGAATTGGGAACCGCTTGGCTACATCATGTTTCATTAACCATCGAGAAAACTTTAAAAGTACTACAACAGCAGGAAGGAATACCGGGTTGTTGATGTTTGTCTGCTATTCTAGCTCTGCACAGTGTGTGTGAATGCGCTGATGATGTGTTCTGTCTGCGCGAACAGGGTGCGCAGAGATATGCATACGTTGACAGGCGGGTAGGAAAGCTATTTAAAACGCTCAAACTGAGCTTTTTGATTGGACGTACATTTCTTGGTCCTATGCCTTCCACAGAATATATAAAAACAGATACCGTATTTTTCGGACTATAAGTCGCACCTGAGTATAAGTCGCATCAGTCCAAAAACACATATAAGTCGCACTGGACTATAAGTCGCATTTATTTAGAACCAAGAGAAAACATTACCGTCTCCAGTCACGAGAGGGCGCTCTATGTCTTCAGTGTAGACTACAGGAGCACTG
The DNA here is from genome assembly GCF_003368295.1 of Carassius auratus. Taxonomy (NCBI): domain Eukaryota; kingdom Metazoa; phylum Chordata; class Actinopteri; order Cypriniformes; family Cyprinidae; genus Carassius; species Carassius auratus. Next base: position 17,874,241 of record NC_039284.1, read on the forward strand.
TGCAGCATAGAGCACCCTCTCGTGGCTGTACACGATAATGTTTTCTTGATTCTGGTCTATTAGTTCATTTCTCTTGCATCATGTCGAATTAATTTTGAAAAATAAGTCGCACCTGACTATAAGTCGCAGGACCAGCCAAACTATGAAAAAACGTAGAGTCCGGAAAATATGGTAAATACATTTAGACCACTTTACTTAATGATTGTTATCTGGATGTGAAGAGACTTTCAACCAGCATAACAAAAAATGTTTCTGAAGACAATCACCTATTGCACCTTTAACTTATTCATTAACTGTAAATAATAGTAATACACATATATATATTTAAATTATTTCTACAAGCACAGAGAATTTTGTCATGATTAATTGACGATTGAATCCTTTGAATCAGTGATTCTCTTCTGTTGATCTAGTTCATCTAAATGATTAATTTTAATCAAAAATAGATTATTACTGTAAATTGCTGTAAATTACTAACATTAAAAGTAGTGATCAATATATGCAATATTAATGCAATATGCAATAAATTGCTGTGCATTACTGTTATTTACCTCAATTAAGGAATGTTTTGGCATAATGTGTGTATTTCTATATAACTATATTAATACAGAATTAATAAAAAAAAAATGTAATACAGCTTAACTGGTGTATATGAACGTATTTTAAATTCATATCCAAATGTGAATTATTTAATATATATTTAAATTTATTTTATTTGGCATTTAAATAAACAAAACATTATTTTGGTTACACTACAGTTATAATAGACACATGAAGCCCAGTATGATGTATGCTGACATACATCAAGAGATGTGGCATTAAACATTGATAATAAGAACAAGGTACTATAAATAAAGAGAAAATAATTAACCTTTGGCAGTACTGCATATGAGGATGATGGACTGAGAACATTGTGTGAGGAGCGTTCGGTCCCAGCGCAGGGCTGGTGGGGTGTCTCAGGGCGTCCAGAGCAGCAGTCGCCCCTGGGCAGGGTGATCCGGACTCTCCCACAGGGTCAGACCTTTGATTTGTGTGGATTCTCCTCTAGCCTTTAACAGGTGTCTGCTGCTGCAGGTGACATTTGAAATGCAAATAGAGCTCTTTTTCACCAGGCCTCTGATTCTACCCCTGTCAGACCAGAGGAAAACCTCCAGCACAACACAAACACACACACATTCACATGCATACACACACTCTACTGTACACAAACACACATGCACATATTCACACTGAAAACCTGTCAGATAAGACTTGTTTTAAAATTAAATTATGTGCTTCACTTTTTGTCACACCTGGCAGTGCGTTTAATTGGGATCATTTACAACACAAAATATTTTTTGCAGGCCATAAAACTGTATTATTATTAGTAGTAGTTTTACATTTGTATTATTTTATATTGACACCTTCAGCTTTAATTTGATTAATGTTCGTTTACATTTCAAATGTTTACTGTTTAAAATTGTTTTATAATTGTAATACTGTTTAAAAGTCTGTGCAATATTAGCAGATTGTATGTGAAAGCATGAGCTCTCTCAAAATAGCATCAAAATGCATAGCTTTAGTTTTCTGCTCCTGTGTATATACTAGGAAAACATTAAAATAGGGCACCCTTGAAAAACAAGTCAAATTAATTAATGAAATTAAATTAAATTTTAAAAAACTTTATTTTTATGTTTTTATTTTATATTTAAACTTTTTATTTATTTTCAATATATATTTTGCAGTATCCTGTAGCGTTAATTTATTTGTATTCTTAAGATACCATAGTTTAGTGTCACTATGATGATTATTTTTCACGCAGTCTTTTTGCAAGGAAATGAACTGAGTTTCATTCAGCCACAGGGCTCTAAGGACACCAGAGGCATCTAGCCAAGGTCGCTGACCTCACCGGCTGCTGTCCACTGTCTGTGTCATTAGGGGATTCTGTGGTCTGCATTACCCACAGTCCTCTCAGGTGAATCCCACCCCATCATAGGTGTTTGGCACATATCGAGAAGTGTCCTTGAGAAGAGTTGGGGTCACACAAGCAGTTAGCACTTGGTCAGAATACAAATAATGGCATTAGCACTCACAGACGGCACACATTAGCCTTAAAAACCTGTCAAATGGTGTGTTTCCCATCGCTTTCACACACAGTTTTAGATACTCATGTAGTTTAGATTTTTGTTTATGTGTGTTTAGAATGCCCTAATCTGATTCTTTTAGTTTTTAGAAACATACGTTTTGTATATGAATATCATTGCATTGCGATTTCAAACCTAATGGCTTTTTTGCAAACAAATGATCCCAGACCTGTTAACATGTAGTCCACGTAGTCACACAAGCACCTGTGTTCTGGGAAAATGGGATATCAGTGGGGTCAGGAGTGATCACATGACTAAAACGATTGGAGGAGTTCTAATTGAAATCTGAAGTTCCTGAGGTCTGCGACTCAAACATATTGATTTTATTCAGGCTGACCCAGCCAGTGGGGTCACGTTTGAACCCATCTGACATTTCTTCAATTCATCTCACTTTCTGAGCCCCAACACTTCACCCTTCTGAGAGGCAATAGAGTGGTGTGTGCGTGTGTGTGTGTGTGTGTGTGTGTGTGTGTGTGTGTGTGTGTGTGTTACACTAGAACAGATAACCTAATATAATCTGTAATCACGTGTAAAAAAAAAACTTTTTATAAACATCTCAAAAGCTACATGTTTTTATATGTATTAAATTACTCATAACACTTTGCTACAAGTTTTAATATAATAATTATGATAGTTTATGCATTAATTGCAATGAAAAATATTATCAAAATATAACATTGATGATAATAATATAATAATAATAATAAATGTTTCTTCTTGAGCATCAACGTCAGCGTATTAAAATGATTTCTGAAAGGTCATGTGATCATGTGACACTTTCACCTATGGTGAGCATAAAATACTTAATTTATATAAATGTTAATTTATAAATATTTATAAATGTACAAATATTCAGGTTTTGGTAATGCATTACTGTTATTTTAACAACTTTAACCTCTGTTAGTTCATGATAGATCTATTGCATCAGCTAATGGTAATATATGGAACCTTGATGTAAAAGTATTAACTATGATATATAAACAAATAAACAAGTAACACAGTAATGCACTTGAAGTATGTACCGTGGAAGTCACATCTGCAGATCTGAACAGAGTGTGTTTGTGGCTTTAGTTAACCCTCTCATGCACTTCACATGATTTGAGTTGCTTCCCATGAAAAGCTTTTCTAATCAGTTGCATTTCCTCAAGTAAACAGCAGTGAAGTTCCTAGGGTTTAACTGAAGTTGCTCATGACTGATCTGTCTAGAGCTAATGTTAAAAGCCACAGGAGTTCAGAGATCTTATGCTGACATGATTATTACTGTCTGGCCAGAACATCCCGTCTGGCCTCCATCCAAACAGAGCAGCTTTCTGAACCAGACGTCTGCAGATACACAGACTGACCTGCTATGTTATGAACCCAGAGAGGAGGGATAAGTTTCAGGAGTCCAGCTATACTATAGATGCGTTTCCTGACAATTAAACAGAGTTTGTTTTCCCATGAAGCCATCAGATCTGTTTATTCTGCTGCATGGCTTGTTTTGATTAAGAATGTAAATCCGATTCTTTTGTCCATTTGCGTTTCTGAGTGCATTTAATTAAAACAAACATTGCTGTCTGCTGTGATGTTTTGTCTTCTTATGTATAGACCAAATCAGCCCAAATCAGACGCTCAGGTTGTCTCCTCATCTCAGCTGTAAATACTAACGGAGTGTTGCAGCAGCGCAGGTGGCTGTTGTGAGTAAAACCTGTTTATTTGTTTTCCAGTAGCGTCTATTACACGAGGCATGACTGGGACACAGATTCAGAGATTTGTGGCATGCTTTTTCCAGTGGTGGTCTCCAATCACAGATGGCAAGTTTTTTTGCCGTTGCCACTGTGGAGATGAGCAAGAGGAGATGGTGTGTTGAGCTCTGTCCAGTGTGTGTTACAGTTGTTGTTATATCATTAATGAATAATGAAAAATAATGTGTATATTTATATCTATTATCCACTGCTGAGAATAAATAATAGTAACACTATGATACTAAATAGACAATTATAGGCAATTTAATAAACAGTCATGGCTATTACATTACGTTAAATTTACTTTTTTATTCTGAAATTTAGTTTTGGATTTTTAGTTACATTTTTATATATATTGATAATGATTTAAAAATATGTCTTTAAATAAACTAAAATTAAAAACTAAACATAATGAAAACTAAATAGACATAGTTAAAAAGAACTAATAAAAAGCACAAAAAAATATTTTCTAAAACTTTTTTTTTTTCTAAAACCAAAAATTTAAGCGAAAACAGAAAATATAAAAAATATAAAATAAAAACGAATCCAACCAAAAACGCTAAAATACTAAAATAAGACTGGATCATATCTCTATATTATCTACTGTCACAGTAAATCTAATAATGTAATAAATTTCAGGTTTTAATTTCAGGTTTTTATTTACATTCTTTTATTTCATTTTTATATAAAAAAAAAATAATAGACATACAGCTACTGGTCTCTATAATGTCCACACGGGCAATTAAACCCATGTAAATTTTGGGCTTAGATGTTCTAGAATAGAATAGAATAGAATAGAATAGAATAGAATAGAATAGAATAGAATAGAATGCAGTTCACAGATTATTTAATTGGTTTTTTTTTTTTTTTTTTTTTTTTTTTGTGGCCTCGGTTTCAATCAAGACCACTTTTGTCAAGTATATTTATTACATTGATATTGCATACAGTTAGTGTTGGCGGTATGGTTATGTTCTGGACAACACTCAACATGCCTGTCCATGCAGCCATGCTTGGACAGAGCAGGGAGAGCAGCAAGACAAACCCCCTCGGGATACAGAACAGAACCATTATATGCATACATAATTACAATTCAAAATTACATGAGTTGTAAAACAAAATGTAATAGAAAAAGCTTCCAATGAAGCGAACTGTAAAGGAAGAAACAAAAGTCAGATCGGATTGCAGGTTCAGTTAGGTGGAGTTGGGGTTGGAGGAGGGAGATAATTGCAAGCAGCGATGTGATGGAAGAGACACTGAAGAATGGAATTTAAATAGAGCGCTTGTGAGAGATGTCAAGACTGGATTGGTGCACGTCAGGAACAGTTGATGCAAGTGTGACTAACGTGGCTTGCCTGAACGCAGTGCTGAATATTTAAAATTGCCTGTCTCTTTTGGTGTCATTTTTGCCCTAGCCTACACCATGTACATTTATTTTATGTTGCATATGTTTGACAAGCATGTAAACAGCATGTTTGTGTAGTGCACTTGTGGGCAGCTCTGTAGCTTTTACAGCAGTGGTGCAGGGAAGATCCTGCAAGTTGTAAGTAAAAGACATTAATGCTTGTTAATTTTGTGTGCTTGAGGGAAAACGTCATAACTTACTCTGTAATTATGAAAGTGCCTATCGCTTCATCAGATAGATTCACTGTCAAAAGCTCCGAGCTGGGCGTCATGATGAACTACCCACTATAAATAAGGGACCAGCCTGCTTGCAAAGACAAATGTTTTTAATCATCTGATGTGTTCATTTATCCCAGACCCTAAGTTTAGCCTTAAATTAAGACTCTTGCTTGAACATAACCTGATTTAAAAATGTCCATCAATCCTGACTAGTCTGTATGTGCAGGAAAAGCTCAGAGGAAGTGTGTTGATCTTTATTTGTCCTTTGCTGTGTCAACAATTTGCCTAAAAACACATTTAATGCAAAAAAAAATTAAAAAATTATTTTCAGAGAAACACAAAGGGAGTTTGTATATAGAAGAATGTCCAAGCTGTTCTTTTCCATGTAATGGAAGTCAAGAAGATTTTGAATGAACTCCTTTTTGATCAGTCTGAACATTATTCAAAACATCTCGTTTTGTGTTCTGCAGAAGAAAGTGAGGTTTCAAGCTACATGAAAGATAGGCATTCTTTAAATATATAAATAACCTTTTTAAGGTTTTAATGTTTTGTTGCAACAAATATCTTTGTGTAAAAAATATGGGACCTTTGATTGCGGCTTTCTTTTTTTTATTGTTGTTTAGTTTGATTGTGCTTTTAGGTGGTTAAGTGACAAATGATATCAAACAACATCATCTTTAGTCTTTAGTGCCTTTCATGTTTATTTTCAAAACCATTTTTATAAGAACACAATATTAGTAATCTAGTTAGTCACCTTTTGTTTTAAGTTATTTGTATACTTGTGCCTCTTTTGTTTGATTTTTTTCTGGGTGTTATGATTTTTGTATTTCACTTTATTTCAAGATTCTTTATATGTTAAAGAAACAATTTGACACGATATGTTGTAAACTTAGCACTTTTTGCATGAGACGCAGAGACAATATATTGCTTTCAAAAGCCTCTTTTTGTATCTGTTCCCTTTGTCAGAATCATCTTTTAATTATCTTCATTAAAGGGCTTTTCTCAGGAAATATTGCTATATATGCAATTAATTAATTGGCATATCATGTAATTAATCGATCAGCTGTAGTTGTACTGAATTGAGTTTATGGCATCATCTTTTACTTCTGGCATATGTGTGTGTTCAGAGGGTCTTTTATTCTCGGTGACGGCAGCGAGGGCTGAGGAGCCACATGCTGATGCCTCTCATCTCAGCTATTATTAAAGGGCATTATCAAGCTTTTCAAATGTCTATAGCGCTTCAGCCATCATGAGCACTTCAGTATCAAACCATACAGAAACATGCAAAACAATCCAGCGAGAGGAACAAAGAAACTAATGACAGCTTAGCCGGCCTAAAAGATTGAGAATTCTGTCACGAGGAAAGTGCAAGATCACTGGAGGAGGAAGGCTTCGCAGCTTTGAAAGACAAAGGCGGGATCAAGCGGTCTCTAGACTATTAGAAGCCAGTTTTATTTAAGCTCATTTGGCTGATAAGGTTGTCAGAAAGGGCTTTTTATCAAGCGCGAGGAGTAGGCACAGAGCATTACGCCTCCGTTCCCAGGCAGTGGGTGCGCGGCGAGGCGCGTGGTGGGAAAGTATTTTTGTAAAGCTGCTTGGGGCTTTCACACAAGAAAAGCTCAATTTGAGCTCAGCTTCTGCAGGATGAGAGGGCAGTAAGAACTCGACCCCGAGATCATCTTTTTTTGTATGCGTTTTATGGATTTTGTGTTTGTAATACATCATCAGGCTTGTGTATTTGGTTTGTGGTGAAGTTCTTGCTCAGGCTACAGTGGGTTTTTGCTGTAAATGTTTTCGAATGTTTTTATATATATTTATTTATTTATTTATTTATTTATTTTTTTTCATTTTCATGGGGAGTTATCCCTAGAGGTGAACTAAAAGTGATCAAACCTCCCTTTGGACATTCAGAGAAGGAAATGGAAAAATGATTTGCAAATAAACCTTACTCTGACTGATAGAAGGAAGAAAGGAAGTAAGGAAAAGAAGAATTAATGAATTTATTGACACAAAAAAATTGGCAAAAAATGATTGAATTAATTAATTAATTATAAAACCAAAGGCTCAAACTGTTCATAAGTTTGGGGTCATTTTATTTATTTTCTTAAGAAATAATACATATTTGTTTAGCAAGGATGCATTAAATGATCAAACGTGACAGTAAAGACATAATGTTAGAAAAAAACTGTTTAAAATATGTTGTTCTTTTGATCTTTCTATTCATCAAAGATTGTTTGATTATAATTTTCCAAATAAAGTTAAGCAGCATGATGTTAAAAATACATTACATTTTCTAATATATTCAAATAGAAAATGGTAACTTAACATTTGTATAATATATCAAAAAATTGCCATATTTTTTACTGTATTTTTACTGTAGTTTTCATTGTTTATTTTATTTTATTTTATTTGCTCTTTTTAATTGTCTTTTTTTTTGTTTGGGTAGTCTGTTAACAATTATAATTAGCTTTATAGCAGAACATAAATATGGTGTGTGTGTGTGTGTGTGTGTGTGTGTGTATGTCTCATTTAAGTTTATTATGCACTACAAGAAAGCAAACTATATTTCTAAATCAGGCATAATATGTTACAAGTTTAATTTAAAAGTATTTAAATTTTCAAGAGTGGTTTTGTAATTGTTCAGTGGTGATCCTGACACATCGCATTCATCACTCCATATGTTTAGTGTTTTTCCCCTGAACACAGATTATTCAGTCCACTTGATCTCAGAAGTCTCCGGTGAGTGGATGAACAGTGGTTTTCTGCTGTGTTTAGACTGAACTCCCCTGCAGAAGCCAAATGCATTCGTTGCCAAATTTCAAATATATATACACGTTTGTTTAGTTGGCAATGCAGCAGAGATAAGGAGCAAGCAGCTAACAGGTCTTTGCCCAATAAACGGGGGGAATTATCTGCCTGCGCCTCCTCGTGACACAATTCGTCAGTCTTGCTGATAGAAAACAAATTCTATTCATAAAGCTGTACTCCCCTTGGCACTGGTGCGATCCGCTAGCAATTCAATAATAGTTTTGTGCGATAGTGAACCCAGAGAGAGAATCCAGCCTGACAAGAAATATGACAGGACAGTATCCGAGTGTTTATGCAATTAAACTTTCGCTGACAATACCTATCGAGTGATGAATGTCTGGGTGGACATATATGTGCCCTGTAAGGACTGCACATTTTTCATGATTTTACAGCCCATTCTGATCTGTTAGGAATGCTGGTAAGAGGAGAAAGAAAGAAAGAAAGAAAGAAAGAAAGAAAGAAAGAAAGAAAGAAAGAAAGAGGATGAACACAGTAGAGTGTTTTCGAATGAATGATGAAATTAAACATATTCACAGATTTCAAAAATTGATACATTTTCATAAATGTTTATTTTATTCATTTTTCTTTAGCATACATGCAATCTTAATTGTAAACAAAAGAATGGACAAATAAATACTTAATGTATGTGTGAACTTATTCATAAGAAACAAGTAACAATGGCTAACATCTCAATACAAATCTGAATTGTGCATAAAATCATTGTTGTATCAGCAGTTTTTTGTTTTGTTAGCCCAAGTCTTTGACTGTTGGTCATCCGCTGCTCTCTAGTTTAAGCTTTTATTCAGATGGGAGCTTCAAGCATGCTGTTTTGTCCAAAGATCAGAGAGGAGGTGAGCTGTTCTTTTTAATGAATCATTCGTCCTTCAAACAGTGAAGTTTCTCTCCTCACCGTTCTCTCTCCACAGATAATTAGGCCCCATAGTTCAGTTAATTCCACAGGAGAGCTCATGCTAGCCACCTGCTCCTTTTGGACGGCTAATCTTTGTCTTGTAAGATTCCATCCCTGTAGAATTGTTCCGTCTCGTGGAGAATAAGGAAGCGCTGCTGTTTTTCCCTATAGTGTCCCACAGTTACTTGAATTCGTAATGCAGGAAGCCCAACACCCCCTTCTCTGGTTCTGTGCGCATTGATAGCGAGGTGTTGATTTTAGGTGTATATGGATCTCAAAGTAATCCTATTAATTCAAAGTGAATAACAAAGCAGCCCGCCTCTTTTTTTCCCCCATGCCGTTCCATTTATTCAACCTGCTAGGGCTTTGTTTCTCCATCATAATTATTTCCAAGTCAGATCCGCGCTGATTTCCTGGTGGACTTGTGTACCTCCGACTAACTTGAGGAACAACGGAGCCCGGATAATTCGCACCGTTCCTCTGGGGTGGTGTTCTCTGTTTTTTTCAAGGACATTTTTATTACAAAGCTGATGGAATTTGCATATTAATTCATTTCTTTCAATTTTTAAGATTAAATGTTGTCAACATGTATCAGTGCAAGGTTTTGACAGACCTGATGAAATAGGTCAGTCATGCTTGAACGTCGCAGCGTAAAGCAGCCAGCTGCAACCCCTCTCTCTCTCTCTCTCTCTCTCTCTCTCTCTTTCTCTCTCTCTCTCTCTCTCTCTTTCTCGTACACATGCATGCAAACTCAGATCGCATACTCAATCACTTCATTCTCTTTCTTTTCCTTGTTTTCCCCCGCCTCCATCTCTCCATATTTGTGCTACTTGATTAAAGGAAAAGTGCGGCCAGGGCTAAAATGACATGCCAAATTCTATCAACTTCTATTGAGGGCTCTCTCCTAAATTAGAATGTCATTAGAGGCTTTTGATTTATAAAGAGCATTTTCATGTTTCTCTTCTGTGTGTTTTTTCCTCTCATGTAGCTGTGTGACATTTTGCGCCCGTAGTTTTGCCCGCCTCGGTCAATAAGTGAAGCGTTTTACATTCATTAATATTTTGTGCATGAGTCTAATATCATGTCCTGACACTGATGGGTTGCAGGCCTTTTCTAGTTTGTCTGAGTTTATTTATCTCAATTGGAAACACAAATATAGAGCAATGAAAAAAATAATGAAAGTGTGAATTTGATTCCACAGAAAATGTATACATTTTTATAACCTTTTATTTTTAGACAATTTTTATTTCAAATTACAGTAGCGTTCAAATGATTTTTTTAATGCCTTTAAAAGTAGATACTTACCAAGGCTGGAAAAAACAGTAAATACAGTAATATTGTGATATATTATACATTTTAAAAATGTAATTTATTCCTGTGACAGAAAGCAGTATTTTCAGCATCATTCCTCCAGTCTTCAGAGTTACATGATTCCTCAGAAATCATTCTAATATCTAGATTTTCTGCTCAAGAAACATTTATTATCATTGTTGATGTTGAAAACAGATTTTGCTGCTTAATATTAATAAAACTATTAATTTTTTTTTTTTTTTAAATCACACTGACCCCAGTCTTTTGAACAGTAGTGTATTTTCTCAGAAATGATCCATTTTGGAAATGACACGAGAAAGCTAACACTAAATTTTCATATAATGACTGACTTATTGATTTATATATAGATAAATCAATATTTATTTGCATTTAAACGGACTCTCTAAATTGTTTTTGAATGCAAACAGCATCGATTCAATCTGGTTTTAGAGGCCGTTATAGGTTGAACACACTGCCATGTGCTGCTCTGATGTGAACAATCTCCTGGGTTCACAACTCATTAGTTTTGACTGAAATTATCTTTGTGACAAGTATTATTACTGCAGCACCTGTTCACCGCAGAACCCTTCACTCCAGACGACACTTACTGTGTTCAACTTCTCGCCCCTCTCTCTCTCTCTCTCCCTCTCTCTCTCTCTCACACACACACACACACACACAGGGTTTCATCCGTGGCCACGCTATGTTGTGATTTGAAAAGCAGCGTCCGCGTGGAGAATTAACACACTTCCAGTGGTTCGCTGTGGCAGACAGAGAGTGTGAGTTTGTGTAGTTTTGTTGTTCTCTGGTGTTGACTGCACTCCCGGGGTGTGTGAGCGGATTTCTTCCAAAACACAGGGACCGATCCGACCCTAAGACAGATAAAAACTGCACAGCCTGTCACCAGTTCACCCTCATTACCATAGTAATAATAGATGAGTGCAGTATTCCAGCATTTCCCAGCAGAGACCCGGTGGATGAAGCTGTAGCAGAGGGCAGAGGTTATCTGAACACTTCTTGTGTTCTGCAATGAGAAGATCCATACACAGAATCATCTTCAGGTGGTAAAATCACAGTCCACAATGCACTTCAAATGAGGACCAAACTTCATAGCGTTGAATTGATGACACATGTAAGTCAGTGCACACCAATGAATGCACAGAATGGCTATTTTAAACGCACACACTTTTAGACTTTAAATAATGAGATATGTCTGCATTTGATATTCATTTTTAATCTTACTTTCTTATTTTTGTCCTGTGCAAGCTAGACCTTGTGGCAAGTTGCTGGTTGTTTGATGTCAGTAATACTGTCTGTAAACACAGAATTAATCTTCCCTCCAGCTGTCATCATAAAATCATAATGTCACCGGACTCTGTGAAAACTGCTGCATACACACTTTTCACGTCGGCAGCTTATGTTTCAGTATTTATGTGTCACACACAAAGGCTCAAGGTTTAGGTTTGTGTCTTTGGCATGGCTGCTGCTGGCAGATCTCGTAATATAATATACTGTATGTATATATGTTGCTTACAAAATTTACACGCAACAACATATATATTATTTTACTAATATTTTTTATAGCATATTGCATAGCATTGCACAATAAGCACAATCATGATGTGACAGGACAGTCCACCCCAAAATGTTAATTCTGTCATCATTTACTCACCTTTATGTTGTTCAAAGCCTGTATGCCTGAACTGTCCCTTAAAGAGTTCTTCGATCATTTCAGTGTGATCTTCACACTTTGTTTGGCGCATTTCAAATTTATTTACAAGTTAATGTATTTTTTAATTATCTTACCACAGTGATGCAACTTCACAAAGAGGCTGGTTTGTTAAAAATATAACAGATCTAACAGAAAAACTGCAGTCTCTGTTGCTTATTTCACATGTGAAGGAGTGTTTCTCAAAGGCACAGCACCAAAAAAAAAAAAAAAAAAAAAAAAAAAAATATATATATATATATATATATATATATATATATATGAGGGCGGGATAAATAAACTAAATAATGCATTATGTGACCCCATTTGAAGGTGTTTTAAAATCACTGCACTTTTCGGTTAATAAAATTATCCTAAAGTTCCCTCATCTTTTGTGGTGGTGAAAATTTACACAATCCATTACCACAGGTAAACACGACCCTACATCCATTTTAGATTTGCTCTTTAAAATCATTGACTACACCTACATGTGTACGTTCATTTGAGGGGAAAAGAGTGCTTCAATTACAGCACTTTGAAATTCATTTACAAGCCCAAATTTGATTATTGCCTGACTTTTTTCGGATGAAGGAATAATTAAAACAGTGTTAACAGCAGCTAATTGATATCTTGTGTTTATGGTTATCACTGCGGTGTCATGTTGTCATTGAGTGAGAAATGCACAACTTCATCAAGGCTGCAATTAAACCTCTGCGTGCTTGACACACCGGGCCCGTCCTGACCAGATATTTACTACCTTTGTAGAAAAGTTGTTCTGTTGTGTTTTGCATTAGCCTAGTCTTGTATTGTATATTTTAGCATCTTGTTTAAGTCTTTATTTTGACAGTGTGGTGTGTAAGTCAGTAGGGATTCTGCTGATTTATATCACTGTATATCCAGATATATTAGCTATTTCATGGTTTCAGATGTGACTCAGTTATATTTATGTTTTTAAACTGTTGTAAGTTGCTTTAACTCAAATTGTTATAAATGCTTTTTTGCATTGTTTCTAAGTTTACATCAAATCAAGTTCATCTAGTACCATAAAGGTAATGTAAATAAATACAAATTAAAAATTAAATCAGATTAAGTACTTTTAATATGTAATGTATTTAATCCTTTTTTTTAAACAATGTGAAAATATTATTAAAAAAAATAGTATAAATAAAACATTAATTTACATAAATCAAGTTCATAAAGTACCATATTAAAATAGTCTGAATGCACTGTAAGTCGCTTTGGATAAAAAAATCTGCTAAATGCATAAATTTTATTACATATATATATATATATATATATATATATATATATATATATATATATATAGTTTAATGCCATATTTTTTATTTAGAACTAAATGAAAAATACATTTAAAAGATATATAGATTTTGATATATACTGTCAAGAAAATGTTAAATATATGATATTTTGGTTATATCTCACATAAAGTCAAAAGGTCAGGTCTTGTGTTTTGCTGTTGCTTTGCCTCTTTAGCAGACATATATTGTTGCATTGTGTGAATGGATGTCAGCTACATATTATAGTGAATAGCAAAAAGGGGTTGCTATGGAAATAAGGACATTACACACATATCTACGCCACAGAGTCTATAGAGGTAAATCCTGAAGGTCTGCTGAGGATACAACTCCTGAAAGCTATTTACAGACCATATGGGCCGCCACCGAAGCATTTGTTTATGTGTGTATGTATTAGCATCTCTTCTCTTCTCTGAAAATAGCTCATATTCTCAGTCTTTCAAGCTACATACATAAATGTTTAATGCTGTTTGTGAGTAAATCTGTTATTGATGTATAGCAGGGAAAAAAAAGAGGTTTGAGGAATACGACTCTCGGTTGATTTCAGAGGAGAGCACAACTGTGTCGAATCGATAGAACTTGAAATTTGAGGCAGTGGTCCTTCAAACAACAAACCTTTTATAGCTTCAGTTTGAACTGGCCTCAGATCAGTGTCAGATTTATAATTGAAAAATTATGTTTTGTTCCATTGAAGCACATCACACAAACACAAATGCACAACACATAACATAAAGCAACTACGGACTTATTTTATGTGTCCTACTCGAATCACTAAACCTACTGTAAGTACTTGTGAACGGACTTGAAGAAACCACTGCATAGCAATGTGCTAAAAACACTCAGAATACCATATCAGTGTGCTAAAAAAAACCATAGCAAGCATCGATGTGTATAGGTAGATTTCCTATTAGCGGCTGTATTTTGTGCAGGTATTTGTAAGCCGTCCGCCATATTGGAATAGTCAAAGCCGGTCCATGAACACTCTTGAGCAAGCTGGTGTGTTGGGCGATAAGGATGGTAATATTCACTGATTCGCATCAGTGCATCTGCATACAAGTAACTGATGCGATCCATCGATTTAAAAAAAAATGTGCATTGGATATAATTCATTTGTATCACGCTACATCATTTCTAACATATTTGTATCTATAAAAACTATTTATTTATATATAATTATTAGTAGATGCACTAAACTTTTATAATTTAGAACGTGCCTAATGATTTGTTACCAAGATTTTATATGTAAATTGATTTCTCCTCTCTAAACTGCTTCTCAAGCATGTTCTCTCATCACCACTGCTGCTACGTGAAGATGACATTGCACAACACTACAGAGACCGATGCGTGTCCCAAGAGTCACAAAGAATATAGATTAACATTGCAGCGGTAGAGCTGCATCTTCCAATAAATAATCACAATGAACCAAAGAAATACAAGCAAACTTTCTGTACCATATTGAATTGCATAGCATCATATTTCTTTCCATTGCATAATATTGCATTGAATCCTATTGTATTGAATCGAATCGAAATCGGAAATTGAAAATCATATCTTGTCGCATAAAATCATATCGCATCGCATCAGTAGCTGTTTCATATGTATCTTTAATGTATCATATAATTGGCTATGCATTGAGATGCATATCACATCGGCCTCGGTTATGGAGATGCACATCCCTAATGTATCTGCAACCCTATACCCATGTATGTATGAATATCTATATCTGACTTCAGCAGATGCTTTTTCTAAACTAACGCAATACACCAAGAGGAATCTGTTAGCTAACAAAGCATTTAAAAGGTACTTTAGTCTAAAACCCTGTATAATACACAATAAAAACACAAACCGACACATTCTTTCCGGTAAAAGTTTATCCAGTTTTTTACAACCAGATGCTGCACAATGGTGCTGCATTTTGAAATTGATTGATTGGTTGATTTTTATGATGAGGGACAACATATAAACCGTTCCAAGATGGCGGAGCAGTCGAATGTCGATCTACCTTTAAATATCCATGATAGACCATGGTACCTACATAGACACCACAAACAAAAGCCTAGAACTGTGGAAGTAGGTTTCTCTTCAGCTTTTAAAAAATCTGATTTTTTTAATTTGTTCTTAAACTCTTTTTGACTTTTGAGTATCTTAGCAAAAGCGCCAGATCTATTTGGGTGTGACTCTCATCGAGTCGGTCAGGTGACGTGTAGCTGTCAGACTGTCTGCTCTCTCCTGACTCCTGTGTACTTGCTTTCTTAGTGTGTAGGGCACAGGGGTCAGGCTGATGCGCTTCACAGAGCCATAGGCCACTGACACCTGCACCTTTAGCTGCTAATGGGTGCCGGGACATCTGGCAGGAGCTTCATTTCCTTCTGCTTAAACAGACCACTTCTCTTGGTGTCATTCTAATGGCAGTTCTGCCACATCTCCTCAATCTGTTTGTTTGTTTACTAGAGGAAATGTTGCTCCATGACCAGTCCATTCATCTGTATTCTGGTGATTTCCCCCATGCATTTTTTGCGATGTTCCTGTGACCTCACCGATCTTCTCCCAAACTCCTTCCATATGTGCCTGCTGGAAAGGACCGTGTTCATTGTTGAGACGATCTTTCACTCCATGACCTTTCCTCTTGTCTTCCTGGGGTCCAGACGCGCTGGTCTTCACTTGTGCTCTCCTCTACAGCTTGTTTCTTGTTTTTCTCTGTCAGGGGTTTGGATCAAACAGAGAGTCTCTGAAATGCATTGATATTCTATACATTTTATTTCAAGGTTATTAAGGCATTTTATTTCCAGCTAAAATAAGCAAATAAAAGTATTTGTGTGTGTGTGTACATATATAATATTGTGTAACAATGTATATTGTTTATTTTAAAATATATGCATACAGTTTAATTTTATGTTAATGCTTAAGTTAGGTTATTTCATAGGCAGATTTATGTTTCTTTTTGTTAATTTTTAGTTTTAGTGATTATAATTTAGGAATGATTTGAGGATTCCTTAGTTTAAATGTAATACAAGGTTGGTTAAGATTGGTAAACAACCAATGTGAACATAGCTTAGTTTATTTTTGTTGTTTATTGTTCTATTTGTTACTTTTTCTTCTGTTTTTTGTTTTTGTTTTGTTTTGATTGATTGATTTATATTCATTTGCTTTTTTATTGAAATAAAAACATTATTTTCATAGTTTTCATTTTAGTTTTAGGGCACAATAATAATCCTGTTTCAAATTATCATTTATCTGCAAAATGTTTATTCATAGTGCTTACTAAATCTCATACTTCGTGATCTGAACATGTTTAACTTACTTGTTTAACATAACTAGTCCAGCACTGTTTATGCTGCGGACTTATTGAATAATCAAACTTAAAATTTTCATCCAACAAAACAAATATCATAGACCTGCACTGAATGAAGGATCCAAGCAATATCTGGAGACCAGAATATCATGAAGTCTTGCTCTTTTTACCACCTGGGCCTTCAAACAAGCATCACCCAAAAATCTAGTTTTATTCTGCAATTGTCCATATCAAGCCATGTAAAACCTCACACACAGAACTGCTTAGCACAGCTTGAGAAGAGGCTGTTTTTATTGTTGTCACAGGTGCTTTTCATGATCCGCTGATCCACATCTGGAGCCTCTGGATTTTAATCTGCCTCTAAAGAGAAATTGCAATGGCAATATACAGCTGTAGCATCCCAACATGCATCTGATTCCTTATAAAGCAATCAGAAAACAGACAAGGCAATGCGAGAGCTCACAAACCTTCACACCTGACTTACTCTAGGGTCTCACAGTGTATTTAAAGTTTATTTACGGACAAAAAAAGAGAAGATACAAGCTCTTATTCAGTGAATTCTGGCTCCGTCTCTGGAATAGATTATTCAAAAGACAAATAGTACAATGTAAAGTTTTACTGCGCCTCATTTATCATGAGGGCAGTTCTGTGTCCGTATGCTTCCTTATGCATTTCCTTTTCCTGTTGTAGAGCACATATGGCCTCTTTTTCATTCTGAGGGTATAATTTTATAATTTATACATTATTTTCGAAAGATTTTTCCTCAATTTTGGATTTAAAATCCTATGTTTTTTCCCCAAACATATTTCAGTGTTTTCTGCAGAGATTTGCTGTGTTTACTTTAGCTTAAGTGTCATTTGTTTCGCAGTTCAGTGTGGTGACATCTCAAACTCGCGTCCGAGCTCTTCTTGCAGGGGAATCCTTTTCATTATTCTGGGATTAAATATTGATCACAGATTTAAGTATCTGTAACAGCAGCTTGTGTATAATGCATTGTGAGTGCAGTCTTGAAGCAATGCATCACAGAAAGTCGAAATTATTTATAAACGATTTGAAAAATCACTTTGCACTTAAACTTCTGCTAGATGAACATTAGGACCTCAGGTTTGTTTTAATTAAAGGGAAAATTCACCCAAAAATTTAAGTTTCTTGATTATTTTATCACCTTCAGTCCATACGAAATGAATAGGCCTTTCTTTCTACAGCCGAAGAGAAATGAAGGCTTTGGAGGAAAACTTTCCAGGTTTTTTCTCCATCTAATCCAAGTGAATGGTCCAACACTTCAAAATCCATATTTAAGCTGCTTCAAAGTGAACCACACAACCCCAGCCAGCAAATAAGTGACTTCTCTACCACAACGATCAGTCATTTTCAGAATTTTTTTTTAAATTATACTTCTTAACAACAAATGCTCGCCTTGGTCCAGCTCATGTCTCATTTGAAATATGCATATTGGAAAGGTCACGCTTTGACAAGTGTGAAGAACTGCACTGTCCAAATTCTGAATGGGTGTTAAAGTTTTTGTGTCTAGTTTATTTTTAAACCTTAATTTATCTTCAGCTGAAGAAAGACCTATACATCTTGGACAGCCTGCGAGTAAATAATCAGAACATTTTCATTTTTGCCTCAACTATTCCTTTAAACTTTGACGTTAGCCATCGATATTGTATGGAAGTCAATGGCTCCCGTCAACAGTTTGGTTTCCAGCATTCCGATTTTTTGTTCAGCAGAAGAAAGAAAGTCATACAGGTTTGGAACAAGTTTAGGGTGAGGAAATGTTTTTGGGTGAACTGTCCCTTTAATGAATTACATGATATACTAACTACGCAACAAGCTTACATTATACACAACAAGCTTTCCTACAGGCCTAGAAGTCATACGCTGTGCAAAGATTAAATAAGAAAATTAATCCCAAGGCCTTCCAGGCCATAAATTCCCCTCCGCTCCTCATAAATAATATTTTCCTTTTAAAAAGTCATGTCTGATATTGTCAGTTTTATACAAGGAGATGGATTTATTTTCATACTCCACAAAACTGCTTTCTTCCACAAAGAGGATGTCTGAGGAATTTTCTTGATTTGAATGCTTTTCTGTGTTATTGTCTCACTTGGATTGCAAGGGAGTTCATAAACACAACACATAAACAAAAGATGAAGCGTGCAGAGTGTTGTGCTGCTGCTGGAATACAGGTGCATTGTGGGGTTGTAGGTTTAAGTCGAACACATAAGACTCTCTGGACACACGCAGCAGATTCCCTTAATCTCATGGATTGGCTGATATCGATGATTTAGCAGATCTGCTTGCCGCAGGGCTTTCTGCTGGTCTGCAGACATGGAAGTGCTGGAAGCTCATATGTTTACAAAACTAAAGCTTTTTTGACATGAATAAATACAGCACATCTTCTTTGCACACGTTGCATTCGCAGACTTATTAATAGGTGACATACAGTAAATGCATTTACGTTTAACACTGCTAGACAATGTTTTAGACACTATGCTGCTGCCGAGAATCATGTTTTACAGAAACTGTATTGTCAAAATTTGTATTTGATACTCTCATTTATGGGAAGATTTGTTTCCTTGTTTATAGATATTACATCAACATTACCAATTTTTCTTTTAATTCAAAATGGAAATCTCAGTTAAAAGAAATAAGAATGATGTGATTGGATCTGAGGATCTTAAACTCTCAGAGTTGCAGTTTGTGCATATGTATAGTGCAGATTTTTATGTTAGATGATGAGAAAAATGCGTTTTACACTGCTAGACAAAGTATCAGACACTATGCCACTGGGAATAATGTTTCACAGAAATACTAGTGTCAAAATTTGTATTTGATGCTGAAGATTGAAATTTTTTTGGATCATTTTCTTACATAAAACCACATTATAACAACATTCAAGATATGAAAACAACATTCAATTTTTTTTTCTACCTTAAAATATGTCTATCAGATGTTTAGAGTTCATTGGTTCTAATGGTTAAATGTTTCATGACAAATATTCATCTTTTCCATGGGAATGTGATTTCAGTTGTAAAGTTGATATGCTTTACTGCTGTGATCTACTACCCTTCTAACTTTTACACGTTTGACTGTATTCTTGGATTTCTGTCTTATTGTACTTGTTTATTCATCTCCAGAAAAAGCAAAGTTGGCAGGATTCCCTTTCTCTGTTATTGCTCAGTGGCACGAGGGAAATCCTGAAATTCAACTTATTGTTCAGGCAGGAGCGCGAGTGTGTGTCGCAAAGGTTTTACTGTATAATTCATTCTTGTCATTAACACAAAGCGAGGTCGCGGAGGGCACGTAGCAAATGACCTCTCTCCATCCGAGCACCGCACGTGTCAAAAAAGGACATCATTTCTCATTCTTAATGAAAACGGCGAGTTGCAACGGCTTCTGATCTTGTGTTTTAGTCAAATAGAACTCTACGCTTGACTGACAGCTCTGATCTAAAGCATTTACGTGCAAGTTTTGATCTCTCTGCCTTTGATTAAAACTAATGAGCTCATTTAATTCAAAATGGGCATCTCTGATAAGAGAAATAAGGTTGATGTGATTGGATTAGAGAGGCGAATTAAACTCTTAGTGCTGAAGTTTGTGCTTATATAGTGTATTAAAAAGCTGTTGGCATATTCTTGTGTGTTAGATGATGAGAAAAATTTCATAGTAATTCATATTTAATCAGAAGAAATGAAATGACTAAATATAACATGGCTCTGCCTTTTCCTCAGAGTGATAAAGGACTAGTTAGATTTTAAATGACATTTAATTCATGTTCTCAGAAAGAAAGAGGGAGGAGAAAAAGGGCAAGAGCGAGAGAGAGAGAGAGAGAAATGGGAAAATACAGCAATCCAAACCCACAACTATATGACAGTGTCTATTCAACTATACTTTTATGTCCCAGGGGTTGATTTTATAAAAAAAAAAATAATAATAATTCTACTTATGTAATGTTCGCTTAATTTTAACTAGATTTGTGTGTGTGTGAGTGTGTGTGTGTGTGTGTGTGTGTGTGTGTGTGTGTGTGTGTGCATTCATTTATTTTGTCAGTTTTCAAATATATATATATATATATAGATTTTACTCATGTCCAAGACCCAGACTTTCAATCTTAAACTATGAAAATGTCATCATATTAATAAAATGTACTACTTTGAATGTAGTGAAATAAATAAACACAATTTAAATATTTATTGTGTAAAAATTTTAAGAAAATTATGATTTTAACACAAATTTTGACTATGATTATGGCATAATTTCCAGCAAAACCAACAATTTGGTGCCTAATAAACATACGCTACATTGGTACAGTCAGTGTTTAGATCGACAGACGTTTCAAACTGTCCTGTTCATATGCTAAAACCTCCTCCAGTGCCTGTTTGTAACATGTTGAAAGTCAAGTTAAAATGTGCAATTAATTTGGCTCCAATCAAGCGTGTTACAGCAAATTAGCAGAACCTCTTTGTTCATCAGGTGTCCTTGTGTTAAAATCAAGGCTGGAACTCTTCTCTTTTTTTTCGTCTGGTAAGTGATGTATTATAGTATGGGAAATACATTATTTTGTTGGCTTTCATGGAAAATTAAAATAAATTGTAATTAGATTTGAAAATGTTTCTGAAACAAAAGTGAGTTTTTTTTTCTAAACCAAGTTTGTTAAATTACGCTCTGCTTAATTTTCCCATTTCCTATGGGGGTAAATACATCTAACGTCAGCCTGGTGAGGTTTATTCATTTGCCAATGCACTGCTTCATAATATTAGTAAATACAATTAAAACATTGTCAAAGTTTGATTAGCACTTTCTCCTTATCAGGATGTGCGGTTTCATTAACTGTCCAACTACCAAGAGATGATAGCAACTCAATGAGAAGATATTACACACCGTACTCACTAAAGCAGTCTGGTATCGTGCTGTCTCTGAGAGTTGTGTATTGTTTTAGTGTTGTAATAGGAACTTTGTTTGTTTCTGCAGTGGAGTCGAACAGCCCTAGTCTTCTGTCGCCGGATAACATTCTAGAACGCTCCTTCTTCGTCCGTATGAAGTCCACGCTCACCAAAAGAGGCGTCCACATCAAGTCCTCTGGATACAAGGTAAGGCTGAACCGGATGATTAAGAAATGAAAACTCACTTCAGTCTTGTGTCATATTGTGTGTGATAGTTAATGACAAAACTGCAAGGCCAAAAAATTGGCCATTTTTCGACACTTTGAGATAATTAATATCAAGCAATAATGGCACACTTAACTGATTAATAGAAGTGTTCGCTTGTATCATTGCTAAAATCTACTTCTTGACAAAGTTCTTTTTAATTCTGCACATTGTTTTAAAAAGTTTTGTGTAAGTTAAGTAAGAGTACAACATTTTGGTAAACTGAAATTATATTTGTATTTTTTTGTTTTGTAAAGAAATTCATGCACTACCGTTTAAATGTTTGGGGTCAGTAAGATTTAATTTAACATCTTATTTCAACAAAGATGCATTTAACTGAATAAAAGTGACAATAAAGAAAACAGAACATTTGTATATCTAATAAATGTAGTTTTTGAATTTTCTATTCATAAAAACAAAATGCATCACAAATTCCACAGACATATTAAGCAGCATAACTGTTTTTCAACATTGACAATGATAAGAAATGATTCTTGAGCAGCAAATCAGCATATTAAAATGATTTCTGAAGGCTTGTGTGACACTGATGACTGGAGTAATGATGCTGAAAATTCAACGTTGCAACAAAGAAATAAATTACATTTTAAAACAAATTCAAATAGAAATCAGTTATTTTAAATTGTAATAATATTTCACAAATTACTGTTTTTACTATATTTTAAATTAGTTAAATGCTGCTTTGGTGAGCATAAGTGACTTGATATTTCAAAACGTTACAAACCCCAAACTCTAAACAGTAATGGATTCTGGCATAATTTATATCTGTGTACTATGCACTTGTTCCACTTTGTTCTGGAAAATACCACTGATACAGCAGATCACCAAATGCTGTACATTTCAGTATAAATCGGATTGTTAACAGAGAAGTGGATGATTGTTTGGATGTGTCTTTGAGTGAACGACAGAGATCCAAACCCCGCTGCTGCATCCATCTGGACGTAGATTTGATGCAAATAACCGCGAAGTCGGGGAGCGCACTAACCCAAAGCATAAATATTCACACATGCACATTCGCATATATTACCGGCCAGACAAGGACACTTCTTATTGCATTTACTCCAAATTAAGTCAATATTTGTGTTGTTACTTAATACAAAAGTCTGAATTTTGTATAGGATGCGCCGGCATTAGGTGATAGGTGCGAGGCGGAGGGAAGCGAAGCGCGGCACACATCATGGCTGATATTTAAATCTCCTCTTCACTCTGGAGGTCAAATCAAAGTGAATTCTTCTCCAGCTTAAACCAGTCTTTTCTTTTTCTTGCCAAGGCGTCTCGGCCCCAGCTCAGTTAATGCACTCATGTAAACGCTCTCTATCATTACTTGTGCCGTATCGCATTTCAAAAGCACTCCAGAGAATCCCTTGGAACAGAAGAATCTTATTTCTTATGTATACCTATTCTATATTCACCGACGCGGTGACGGGTGGAGAGAGAGAAAGAGAGAGAGAGCATTGTGTGCTGAACCATGAATTGCAAAAATTGATCCCTTTGTTATGTTGGCTTGTATTAAATTGAGATATGCTATGCTGCTGCGGCCGCGGTGAACCCTTGCCATGTCAGTTTGCATTTAGCAGCCTGAGCATATTTAATGTTTTGCCAGAGCTTATGATGTTCTTGCCAAGAGCACTCCTGCAGCAATTCACCGGCAAGTCTCTCTTTGTGGCAGTTACATCAAAAGTTGTATTTTCCAACTGACTTTTTGATGCCCCTCGCTTTGGGCTTCAGTACAATCATTTCCATTTTGTGTGCTTTTAATGCAGCTCAGTGTTTATTCATTGAAAGACCCAGTGTTATATGTATGTAGAGATGGATGTGTGTTCTGGAGGCGGCGTGTGTTTTGTGTGGGCTTCCGCTCTCTGGTGTGCTGCTCTGTTTATGAGAATGTGTGTATGGGTTTGATATCGGCCGTAATTGGACATCACCTTCTGATCGCAGTGTGCTGTGATGTCTTAATGAAGCTTGGAAACAGCTGTATCAAGTGCATACATGACTGCCTGGCTCATGCATGCTCGCATCACAGTAACTATGGGCTGCCGTAATGGGGGGAAAGGTTAGGATGATTCTTAAAAAGGTTAGGACAAAGGCTAGCATAGTGGCACCATGTGCTACAGCGATTGAGTGCACGCACTGAGATGGGAGAGGTGCATATCAACTCGTCTAAGTTGAGGGAAGAAATATGGAAACGGTGGCATTTTCCTTTAATTTTGTATTCTGTGAAAGTTCAAACCAACTCTCAACTCCAGGAGAGTCACTCTTTTTTAGCGACTGTGGCAGTCTGTCTTTCCTGGGGGTTGCATTTGCTTGTCCCTCAGTGGAAACGTGCAAAGCATCAAAGAGCCCCATCGGCCTGAGCACTCGGTGACTTCGGGGCCCGGACTGTCTATATGAATGATGCTAATAGCATCTCACCAATCTCTGTGGTGAACCGATGAAAGGATAGTGTCAGAAGTTTAAAACACTACAAAAACTATCCCCTCCAGGTTTCCCTGGGTGATTAAAATGGATGGATCCAAAAAAGAACATCGTTGCCGATCTAGTCAATGCATCCTCTGGGCAAAACGGGCTACAAAAGACTTTAAAGCATTACAAACTTTAAAGCTGGCGGAAAAATAATTAGTTCCTCTGCCTTTGTTATCTTTTGATTATTTTGATTATTTCAGAGGGAAATGGTGCTTTTTGTGTTTTTAATAGTATAGAACATGTACATAACGGGAACAAGAATCTGAGAATCTCGGTTTGGATCTTGGTCAAGTGTACACTACAGCACAAAGTACATACTGGATTATCAAAGAGTTCACTCGACTTCTTATTTGACTTCATCTGGTTTATTTTCTGTTTTACTGAAACTGTGGCTGGATACTTTACTAAACGGTGTGCATGTAATTCAGGAGACAATTGCATCTGATCGGTTTTTAATTTTCCGCTTTGTGTCCTCTTCAAGGTTATCCACATTACCGGCAGGCTGCGGATAAGAATGGCATTAACACACAGTCGTTCAGTACCCAATCAAATCATGGGCATGGTTGTGATGGCACACGCACTTCCTCCGCCAACCATCAATGAGGTTCGGATCGACTGCCAGATGTTTGTTACACGGGTCAACATGGATCTCAACATCGTCTACTGTGAAAACCGGTAAAACTCTTTATATAATATATTCAGTGCCATTTTAAGCGGCCTTTGTTATGTCTTGTTGACTTTAAACATTAATAAAGATGAGAAATCATTTATGCTTTATGTAAATCTCTAAATGGGCAACAATTTCACTACGCTTGCACAATCTTATTTTGCAGAGCTTATGTTCACTATTTAGTATAAGCCTAGTATTGTGTGCAGTTTGATTTAAGAGATTTTGTATCCGCCCTAAAGAATGATAAGTGGTGAAAAGGATTTAAATTTTATTTTAATTTAAAAAGTTAAAATACAACATTATTGTAGAAGTGAAGGACCAGGAGGCGAAAATGTGTTTTGCAAGAGTGGATAATCAGCCACACAGTAATGTTCATGTGCAGTTCATTATAGAGCTGATAGTGATGAGGTCTGCTTAAACGCAATCCCAGAATGACCTTGTTTCAACATCTATCACTTGTTTGAAAAGCCGGCCAAGAAAAAAAAAACCTTTTTTGTACTTACAAAACATCTGTGGTTCCACTGCTGCCCCATAAAATGAGAACATCTTAATTTGGCCTGGCTTGAAAGGAAATATCATATTAGTTTTATTAGTTTTATTTATATCTCTGGGATTGAAGTCATCCCAGTGTCTGCTAAAATTTTTACCACTCCCCTGCACTTAACATATTTATGAGAGAATGGAATCGGGCCAAGTCTGTAGCGGAGTTATCATCACAGCAAAAGCCAGCTTTTAAAAATGAAGGTGGATAGAGATCGGTTGGCCATTTTTTACTGGCCATGTTCTCTGATCCGTGTAGAGAAGGACTGCACTGAGGTTAGAGTCGGATAATGTCTGGAAATGCACTGCTAATAGTATTTGCCCAACTTAAAGACATTTGGTATGGTTTTAACCACCTGTTTTTTATCAAATTCCTCATACTTCTGTGAGAATTGCTTTTAGATTCAGTTGTTAGAGCTACAGTAGTTCAGAAAATATTACGTCTATAACGAAAACAGGCTGACAGCTTGCAGTCACAGATGGAATCCTTTTTAATGAATAAAATCTGGTATAATATATATTTAGCTTACAGAAGGGCTGGGAAATCAGAATCTCTTTATCAGTGACGTTGACTAGAAACCAATCAGGTCTTTGCCCTATTTTAATGTCAGATAATAACCCACAGTAGGATCTGATTGGTTTATTTTTGGCGGGCTGCTAAGCTTTAGTTATTGATGTTTTTAACAAAGATTTTTGTTAGAAAAAAATAATAATAATTGGAATATGTTTAACAAGAAGCAACTATGCCAGTCTTTTCTACTTCAAACTTTCATGTGTAATTCAATGTGTTAATTCTTTGTAATTATTTGTCAAATTTTCCAGCAAATTGTGTGAAAATGTTTCAATGTAAATCCTACACTGATTTTTTTTGGCTGAACTAAAAAAAAAAATAGAGCAAAAAGAAAAAATAGTGTCAATTTAGATTTTTATGTTGAAATAATTCTTTCTAGAATCAGTGACTACATGGACCTGACACCTGTCGACATCGTAGGGAAGAGATGCTATCACTTCATTCACGCAGAGGACGTGGAAGGCATTCGGCAAAGCCATTTAGACCGTGAGTATCTGCTCCGAAATCCATCCAATCAATCTGTGCAGCCTCCCAACAGTGCCAAAAACTAGAGGATGGTTGTTAAAGAGCAAGATTCAGTGTCCTTACATGCTTTAGCGGGACTCATTGATCATTGGTCAGTGACATCCTGAGAGCACACTGTGTTACGTGCCAAAGCTGGTGTAATGTGCTCGCTGTAGCACTTCAGTGTAATGGGACAGCAGTGTGACAGGCAAGATTATCCATGCTAGCGCTTCTTCTCATAACTGTCCATGAAGAACCGCTTCCCTCTGCCAGATGGATAGGCAAGCACACGTCCTCCAAACAAGCCTTGTATCGCTTGCGAGGCACAGAATCTCTTTTCGTTTGACAGTCTTACACATTTCACTCCTCTTTTCAGGTTAAGTTGCTCCTCTCAATGTACAGGCACCACATTTCGAGTGCATTTTTATGTCATGTAGTATTCATCCTGGCCGATCCACCGCTGCATAGCCCTTTGAAGGTTCCTCAACCTTTTACACGCTCTGCTTTCATCGTGCACGGCAGGAGGGCCACTGACCGTCTGGAGGAACGTTCATGCTTTTTGAATATCCTAAATCATCTGTTAAGTGTGTTTTGGCAGCACACCTTTCCCGCTCCCCTCCCCCACGATGGCAGAAATTCAAAACGTCATTGAGAGCAGAGTAGCGTTTCATACAGTAGATGTGTGTGCTGCTCTACAGCAGGCAGGTTGCCATTATTTAAGTAGTGAGGGTTGAGGCACTGGAAGAGGAGGAGGAGGGGGATAAATCCCTCGTTTTATTAGGTGTTTGCAGAGGAGGACGGGTGTCCTTGGGGCTGGCGAGGGAATTTGGAGCTGTCTGATTAGATATTGGGAGTTCAACTGAATTAGAGCGCAATTACCACTGTATTGCACTGTCCCTTTGCCTTAAAAAGCCACCAGATTGGGTCCATTAGACCTTGATTTGAAACCCGGCGGAGGCATAGGAGAGAGGACCGAAGCCCTGGATTGCACTGATAGCGGAGAGAGAGAAAGAGATGGTGTGAAAGGAGAGAGGGGGATAGACACAAAGAGAGAACTGCACATTTCTAACCATCCATTACGCATTAGCGTGGCGGCAATCAACATAAATCTAGCCGCACTGCAAATGGGTGGCCATGTCATTACTATAGAGAGTGGATAGGGTTTCTGTTCCTGCATTTTACTTTGTACGTTCATAGTCTGATAAAATGTGGTTAGCTGGTTTAAACAGTCTTTGGAAATGTTGCTGCTAAAGCTGTAATAATAATTCAAACAAGTTGAACTACAGTTAAGCAATGCTTTTTAAAAACGGTTTAAGCTGCAATGCAAGATACTAAAAGAAAGTAGCTAATGACAGTGAATCTATTTATGAGGCCATGCACATGCACAATCATACACTGATTATACCGAATAGCCCACCAACATTTTTAAGGTAATGTAAATGCATAAAGATTTCTAAAACTAATTTCACATTTAATGTAAACTATGGTACTTTGGTTAAAGTAATCCTTGCAAAGCTAAATGCATTATAATGCATTATAAAGCCAGATCTTCAGGTGTCTGTACGTGTGACTAAGGAACAATCACACCGATCTCCCACTGATATCAGATCACACAGGGCCATCAGATTGGTTAGAGCCTGGGACAAGAGGGATGATGTCAGTTTGGTCAAATCTCTCTGCTGCAGATGCAGTGATGTGTGCATGCAGAAGACGTGCATGTAGTGAGTGCATGTAGGGTTCTTTATGAGTTGCGATGAGTGAAATATTACAGATGTGTGCTGCAGAGTTCATAGGCCACTGCTCGAGTGTTCAGGGGCCTGATAAAGCATTTAAAGCTGATCTGTTTAATTTGAGCACCTTGACCCAGGGTTGCTTCAAGAGTTGTTTATGGCACTTTACAATATGGGTAGTTCAGAGTCAGACTAGATTCTGGTCTTTAAAGTTGAAAAATGCTGATAGACAGAATAAGTGGTAATTGATCATAATGTTAATTTAGTTTATATTGCTGTTGGTGCTTTTTCAATAAAAACATTAAGAGATTGGTTTTTAACTACTGTAAAGTCTCTTGTGGCCTTTTTGTTTAACTACTTTTAGGGCATACAAAAAAATTAACTTTACTTCTCGTCTATACAGTATATCTCTCTGTATAAAAAAAACAGCTCTGGTTAACCAAAGGAAAATTAGAAAGCCAACTGTTGGTGCTCATGAAGAGTTTGAGAACAGGTGTTTTATATGGGCAGAAATGCATTGTGACAGCTCTGACCTCACCTGTGTCAGCTTCTGAACAGAACCAACACGGTTTAAATTAATAAAAGACACTGTTACCCGACTATGTATAATACTCACTGCATAAAAGCTCCGTGTGTGTGTGTGTGTGTGTGTGTGTGTGTGTGTGCTTACCAGCTGAGTGAGAGAGAGACAGAGGTGGGAAACGATGGCTCACAGAAGTGTGGAGAAACCCCAGGAGACTGAAGCTCTGTGCCTGAAGGCAGACTACAAGAGCCGGTCTCTGAAGAGTAGTTCAAACTGACTTTAATGAAAAACTCCCTTCACTCCTTATTGTGCTTGAAGATAGACTCCACAGCTGCGGAAAAATACACCTGCTCTAACACCCATCATGTACCGTTGACGGTGTTTCTTCAGGTTTCTTCCTTAATGGATTCATAGTAAATATAAAATAGATGTTTCTGTTAGTCTGTATCCATGGATATGCTGCATTTATGTCAGCAGGGATTCATTTGAATGCATTTTTGTTGTTTTTGATGTCATTTTGATTGGGTTTTAGTTGTTTGCACCAGTGAAGCCAACCAGCTCTAACTAGTTTTACTTCAGCCCCAACAGCTTTTAGATCAGCTAAACAACTTCTCAAGCAGTTTGGATTAGCACATGGCCATAAACAGCCAGCTTTGACCTGCTAGAAACTGGTTTGATCTGGATGTTACAACACAAAGACATCTTTATAACCAGCAGATGATTGCATCCTTGCTTGCAGTTATTCCAAAACACCTTACAACTGTGATGATGCTTTGAAAACAATGAATGTAGATGTAATTTGACTTCTCAAGGCATCTCTAAATGGCCAACCCGTTTACTTCTCTGCTGGTGAAGTTTCGCCATTAGACCCGAAGAATACAAGTTAAAAACCTCCAATTTACTTGTGCGGCCAAACCCTGCCCATGTGCCGCAGATCTGCATGTCTGCTCTCTCTTTCATAAAAGGCTTGTCTTTACAATAATACCCCAGTGGACTGCAAGGACTTTTCCATAAAGCAATTTCACGGGTGTAAATTACTTACTTTTATATGACAGTGACACCCTCCACCCCTCCTGCTGGAAGTGAGGCCACGCTGGGTAAAGGGTATCTGAAAGGTAGCTGCTATTATGGAAGGGATCCAAGTGATTTAACAGAACTGAAGGACAGAGGCCCTGGCGCAGAGAGAGAGCGAGAGAGATAGAATGAGAATGAACATGGTAGAGAGGGAGAGAGACAGAGAGAGGTAGCGACCATCCTGCAGGCTTGCCCGAGGCTCCAGGAGAAAGCAGGCAGATTAAAGAGGCCGTATTCCTTTTAAAGCCTCCAAAAGCAGCCAACGACTCCTGCACCGGAAAATAAAAAGAAGGATACAGAAAGAGAGGGAGAAAAAGGGGTGGCTTCATTACCACTAAATCAATAACTCAAGCAGGCCCTGATTGATTTAATGGCAGCGTAACTGAAAGGGGGTTAAAAAATAAGCCTCACCTGTACAGACGTGGTGCCAGCCGGAGCCGAGGGGGCCAGCACATCAGATGCAATGCAGATGAGATCAGGTTTAAAGGCACAGGGAAAAATGTCCTAGAACTTGTAGAGAGTATTGAGGTTTTAAAGGGACCACTCGGACTCGCATGTTCACAAATAGAGGGGAAGAATCACTCTGTATGTACAACAAGATTTAATATACTGAAGCTGTACAATACTTTGATTCAGTTTCAGTTTAATGTGCATTATTGGCACAACAAATAGCTCTGCATTTTGTATCGCCAAAGCATTTGTAACAATGAAAATGGTGCTTGATATCTATTTATCTGCTTATCACTGTGAGATTTTAAACCATTTCGAACACATATGTTAAAACATTCTATTCTGGTCTTACTTTTTGGAATATTCTCCGTAGCAGTTCTTTCTTTTATCTTCAGTTCTATAATTTCAGATGTGAACAATGTTTTTTTTCTAGCACTTTTGCTTAGATGCAGTCCATGTATATTGAACCGTAGACTCTCAGTAGCATGTAAACTTTGTTGAAGAGAGTGAAGGTGAGTCAAGGGTATGCCCACTGGCCACGGCGAAACAAGTCAGATAAACAACTCTTGGCTTTTTGTCTCAATTTTCTGGAGTTAGGGCTTAAAACACATTTATTGGTACAGAAAGCAGTCGGTGAACTAAAGTCAATTATCGGAGCCTTTGGGACGGCTTCTTAAACAATGCTATTAGTCTGTAATGATTTTAATTACTAGACTTATTCTTATATAAATCATCTTTCTCAATGGACTCTTTTTTACGGAAAGGGCTATTTGTAGCTGTAATTAAACCCAGAATCTGAATTTACTACCATGCTTGGATTCTGACTGTTTCTGTTTTGCAGAACAATGATTAATGCAAATTCACATTATTTGAGATAGCCATTTAGCGCTTAATTTAGCCAAAATTATGGCAACTGCCACAGTGTCTTCACATGAGTAGCCTCAGACAAGGACACGATTACAGCGCCCTTAGCAAATAGTCACAGCACCCTCTGCTGGGGGCCTGTGAGATTAGGAGTCTTCAAGATGGTAATAGAGTATCTCTTTCAATTGAAATTATGGATTTTTATCATTTTTTTACATACTGTTATTTGTCATTGTTGTAATTAAACCTGAGTATATTTTACATTGTTCACTTGATCTCCTTTTTTTCTTCCACCTCCTTCCCTTTCTGTTATTCTATCCTCTTTATATAGTAATGAATAAAGGTCAGTGTGTGACAAAGTATTACCGCTGGATTCAGAAGAATGGAGGTTATATCTGGATCCAGTCCAGTGCCACTATTGCAATCAACGCCAAGAATGGCAATGAAAAAAACATCATCTGGGTCAACTATGTACTCAGGTAAATGAGTCTTTTACTTTGATGAAATTGCCATCTTTATATTTCATTTCTTTCTGTCCAGCACTGTGACAAGATTAACATATCTGAGAGAGTTAATAATAGCTGCTTTCTCTTGATGGATGATGAAGGCCAAACACACTGATTTTCTCAAACTGCTTTGGGTCTGAGTTTGGGTTTAGAGGTTATTACAGTGCTCTGTGGTTTGGGCGGCAGTGAATCAATCAGGATGTCTGGAACATTCTAGAGAAGAGCATGAAAGACGTTTCACACGGCTGTGCATGTTTCTCAGCAGCAAAAGTGAATGACTTGTACCTTCTAAACATGTCTTTTTTTGTGGTTTCTTTTTTAATGGGCAGTAATCCAGAGTACAAAGATACACCCATGGATATCGCACAGCTGCCTAACCTGCCAGAGAAAGCATCAGAGTCCTCAGAAACATCTGATTCTGAATCCGACTCCAAGGAGAACTCTGGTAGAGTATCACTCCTCGTTTTATTTCATTGCAATATGCCCCAAAACAGTACAGAATAAGTAGAATGTTGTTGGTTTTATCATTACTATGCCCTTAAGCAGGACACTTAAAGCCATTTCTTCTTGCTCCAACTTTGCTATCCCTGTGCATGGAACCGTTTCTGGTGATATTAGATTTTTTACAAACCAGTAGTATTGTTAAGTAACTAGGGATGTAATGATTCACTCAACTCATGATTAGATTCGATTCATTCAAGGTGTTGTTTTATTAGGTTATTGCTGCATGTTTCTTTGTGAATTTTAAATAAAACAAAACTAAATTGAAATTTTAAAAAACAAACCCTAAATCAAACAAGTTACTCAAATAAAAGAAATCTCTGTGTCTGTGCTCTTTTCATTTAACATGTGAGTATTTTAATCATGATCCAAACAAAGATGCAGCATACATGCACAGTTTTTCATCTAAATTAGAATGTAAACTTAAAAATTTTTAAGGAAAAACAGAATGTTCTGACTTTACATTTTTTAAAACTATACTACATAAAACATCTGAACCATACATGCTGAATGAGACGCAGATTCACTGTCTGACAGCAGGGGGCACTTATGAACAGCAATTAAAGTGTTTCCTGGGTTACTGCTGTAAACAAAGCAGAGCTGTGCTTATGAATGCTGCTTTAATATGCATCATACAGAGACAAGATGAAACTAAAATACTATTCATATAAACTCCTATTCCAAATTGTATCGCCATATATTTTAACATCTCAACCGATTTGAATCGTCACATATTTGAATCGATTTTCGACAGGCTCACGGTTAATCGTTACATCCTTAAAAGTAACACTGTACACAACATACTTGAAAGTTTTCTTTTAACTGAATGCAAATGTCTCATCTGAGGGCTCTTACTGTGCAAATTATCTTCATTTCAATAATTACTGGAAATTATGTAGGACAAGGAAATGTGGTGCTTTCGATATGTCCCTAAAACTGGTGTAAATAGTCAATTGAAACTCCACAACCATTTGGAGTTATTAATTATACATTCCAAAAGAAGATGAAGTGAGATTCCAGAAATAGTGGAGGCTTTGAGTGAACAAGGCCGGTAGACAGTCTGGGGAAAGTGCCAACATATTGGCCCCTGGGCATCTCTGCCTGCCGAGTCTTTTGCCAGCCTTCATCACAAAGGTTACAGACTGTGCCAGCTGCAGCTGGACCAAACCATGCCCTCTTCTCCTCTCACACTCCCTACCTATCTCTACACCCCTCCTTCTCCTTCTGTCTTTCTCTCTCTCTCTCTCTCTCCCTGTGTTTCTCTTCCAATGTAGACATGTTTTTCCTAAGGCCAGAATTTCCAAATCCCTGTGAGAGATATTTGCCTCACAGTTTAGTTTTTCCCCCTCAGTTCTAAATGCATTTACTTTCGAAAGAAAGCATTTCGATGTATTAATGATTTCCGATACATAGATTGAGCTCGTCTAGTTCTTAATAACCCAGCTACCAAAGACAGTTATTCTGAACAGAATTTGTGTCGTTTATGACCAAACTAATGATCAACGATACATCACATCATGAATAATTCACCGGTGGCTAATGCTGGTGCCAAAAATATCATAAACATCAAAGTTTATGTTCCCAGTGTAATTGTTTCCTGTACTTAAAGGTGCAATAGGTGTTTGTCTTTAGAAACATTCTTTGTCTTCACATCCTGATAGAAATCATTAAGTTAATTAGATTAAATTTATTTATATTTATTTATATATTCTGTGGAAGGCGTAGTACCAAGAAATTTTGGCTTTGGATGGCAATTTGCAATAGCCTTAAGGGGAAGTTCAGGGGAAGTTGTGGCCTAGTGCTTAGAGAGTTTGACTCCTAACCCTAGGGTTGTGGGTTCGAGTCTTGTGCCAGCAGTACCACGACTTAGGTGCCCTTGAGCAAGGCACTGAACCCCAAACTGCTCCCTGGGCACCGCAGCAACTGCTCCGGGTGTGTGTTCATAGTTTGTGTGTGTTCATTGCTGTGTGTGTGCACTTTGGATGGGATAAATGCAGAGCACGAATTCTGAGTATGGGTCACCATACTTGGCTGAATGTTGCTTCACTTAACATAAAACCCTTGATAATGTTTAGTGAACTATGTTTCATGTGTGAAAAACTTTGCTTTGTCAAATAAAGTATGGCATTGTGATGTGTATGGAAACTTGTCCACTAAACTTTTTTCTTTCTTGCAGAAGACAATGAAAACTTCAAGTCAGATGGAAAAGGGAATCAGTCTTCTGAGAACAGTGAAGATCCAGAGTCGAACAGTAAGAAACAGATGGGCCAGCCACCAGAGCAAGAGATGAGACGACAGGAGGAAGGAGACAGTTCCAGCAATCCAGAAAGTCAGGACAGTGATGATAGTCTTGAACCTTCTGACTGTGAAACTGACAACAAGGAGGGCCGCCTGGGTGGTTTACACATAAAGGTGGAGTGTTATGGTGATGGTGAGGTGGAGGATCTACAGGACTCGCCCTCCTCTTGCTCCTCCTACTCAGAAGAAGAAGTAGAGGATGAGGTGGAGGATATTGTGAAGGACTGCAACAGTGGAGGAGAGCTGAGAGGACCAGCAATGAGTAAACACCAGAAGAGAAAGAAGAGGAGAAAAAAGCAGAAATGGGATGGAAGTCGACAACGTCTCCGTCTGTCTCCCTCGGCGGCTGCTACCCCCAGCCCTGGCAGCCTGGACCCCACCCTTGGAGACCAGCCTCCCCTCCTGCTTCCACCCTCCCCAACCAACTCCTCTGTGCTGAAGATCAAGACTGAGATGTCAGAACCTATAAACTTTGACAACGACAGCAGCATCTGGAACTACCCACCCAACCGAGAGATCTCCTGCAACGAGTCTCCCTACAGCATGACAAAAACCCACAACACCTTCCCTTCTCCCCCACCTGCCGGCCTCCAGGTGTCCATCCCGGACTCTGTCCTCACTCCACCTGGTGCCGAGGGTGGAGGAGGCAGCAGAAAGCCCAACTTCAATGGCAACAGTAGCAACGGCAACAATAACAGTGCCCCCACCTCTGTGTCCAGTGCAACTCCGGGCAGCTTGGTTCCTCCTTCCAGTTCCACTACTGCTGACCCGCTCTCCCCACCTCTGTCAGCCTCGCCACGGGACAAGCAGCAGGGTACACCCACCTCCTCTGGTTCCCTGCTCTACACCAGTGACCTGGAAGCCCTGCAGAGGTTACAAGCGGGGAACGTGGTACTTCCATTGGTGCACAGAGTCACAGGCACGCTTGCTGCCACCAGCACAGCATCCCCGCGAGTCTACACCACTGGAACGATCCGATATGCCCCAGCAGACGTCAGCCTGGCCATGCAGGGCAACATCTTGCCTAATGCTCACAGCGCTGTGAACTTCGTGGATGGGCCCGGCTTCGGCATAGACCCTAAGACGCCCATGGAGATGCTGTACCATCATGTGCACCGGCTCAACATGTCCACCCCCTTCGGGGGTGCGGTCAGCGGAGCCGGGCTCACACAGATGCCAGCTGCTAATGTCTTCACCACAGCAGAGGGACTTTTCTCCACGCTTCCGTTTCCCGTCTACAGCAATGGCATCCACAACACACAGACTCTGGAGCGCAAGGAGGATTGAAGCAAAACATCGAGACCATATTACTGTGTTCAACTGTGTTAAAAAGACTTCTGAGGCAAAAGACTGTGTATCAAAGTTGGGGGAAAGTGAGATGTTCTAGCACTTTGAATTTTGAGCAATTGGGCTTGTGTAACTGAAGTGAATGGGTTTTTCTTCCTGTGTCTTTCTAACTCTTCGAATTTCTCTTTCTTCTTTCTCGCCTCCTTACACAAGTTCTTGATGACGGTTTCTCTAAACAGACTAAACAGACTTATCTCTATTGTAAAGAGTTCCTTCTGAGCCACAGGGAATTCATAGCACTGTAGCATATGTTTTCTCTGTGGTCAAATATTTGTCCAGAGTATGTAGCATCCTCATTAGGATGTCTTAAACGTATTAGAAAAAGAAAACTGACAAGAAAAGAAACGGTTTCTGTTCCTAAAGGTTTCTTGGTGTAATTGATGCTGACAAAAGGATGTTACCCTATTTGATGTAGTTCAAAGGGTTTTACCGTTCTTTCTAAAGGGGGAATAGTATTTAAGAAATAATGCTTTTTCTTAGTTTTTTTTTTGTTTTTTTTGTTTTTTATAGCTCAACTTAACTTGCAAATCGTGCATTTTAAAAAAGCAATTTTAGACGGATATTGACCTGTGAATAGAATGTTACTATAAAATCCCAGGACATGGAACAGGTCAGTGTGAGATTTTTCCAGTTCCATCTTCTGTTTGCAGATCCATGGTGCTATCATTGAGTTACCCTCACTCAGCTGGCTGATGTAGGTACTGTCCGGAACTCCAGACAAACGGCGGCTTTAGATCTTTTCAACAGAAAAGTTAAACCCCTAACAGATTATTATAATTATTATTTTGTTTTTTGTTTATTATGTTCATCACTTACCCGTGAGCACAGGAGAGTATTTTAGCTCAATCTGATTGAGTCTATAAAGGGATACAGAAAAGGTTTTTTTTATTTTTATTATTATCTCTCAGTGCAACTGAGGCTAATCTTGCATCATAAACTTGAAGATGAATGTTAAACTCCAAACAGGATTTGGTCAGAGCTATGATGAATTGTTTTGGAGATTTTTGGCTTAATTGTTTACACTCCCTCTTTAGCTTACAAGCCTGGTGTCCTTTCCCGAAATCAGTCCCCCTTCATCCCTTACCCCTTGACTCTCTCTGAAAATCACATATCAAATGGAGATTGTAATAAGGACATGCATTTTCAATCAAAAAAATGTGTTTTGAAAATCCACATTCCTAATTTTTATCCACTGTTGCCAAAAAAACTTTACTCCCACAGTTTGGTGTTAAAACACTGTGATTTGATGTTAAAAAAAAAAACACTAAAGTAATAAAACGGAAGAAAACTGTCACTTCATCTTTTGGCAGCCATCCATCAAGTCATCTATTATGCAGCGTGATAACCGTAAACTTGTACAATGTGTAAGTGTCAATGGCTGTCAGTCTCCATAGCAATTTAAGTGTGTGTTACTATATGCAGTATATACTGAGCTAATGTAGCTGTTTTGTCCTTTGTCCTCTCTGTGCTAGTCCGGGCTTTGACAGGGGAAACGTTCTTTCTCCTAGCCCCCTTGCAGTCTTAGTGAACCAGTGGAGGTTAGTGGATTTTGTGTGGTGGCCTTCCAATGTAGTGTCACCTATTTTGCTGCTTCCTTTTTGTATGTATTACTTTTTTCTGTTTCTGCTATTGCTTTGCTGTCGTGTAGTCTACAGACCTCTCTCTCTCTTCTCAGAGATAAAAGACTCTAAACTAGCTCAAAGGTTTAAGGAGCCATTTTTTTGCCACTGAGGAATTCTGGGATTGCAGTTTCCAGCTTAAACATGTTGAGGAATAAAAAAAACGGAAGTAGCATTTAGCAGACTGGAACCTTAAAAGCCTCAGATGTGAAACATTCCCAGAGTCCCTTGTGCTTGTCTTGTGCATTGGGTGTATTTCATTGGTTTCCACCAAACCTGTTGACTTCAAGGACCCTGCAACTCACACACAAAAAAATAAAATAAAAATAAAATAAAAAAAGAGATGACGGTGGTATTTCAGGACAATAAAAAGTTTTAACGATTTCTAAAGAGATGAAAAAAAAATATTTCGCACTATAAAATCTATTTTTATAGGTGTTTTGGAAATGCATGTTTACTAAGTTGATTGTTTGGTTTACTTGATTTTGTTCGGTCCAGCGGCTTTGTCAATGTTTAGTGTTTTTTAGTCTGTCCAGCAAAGGGAAGGGGGGGCCTTCGTCTTTTTACCTGAATCAGGCTTCCCCCCGACATCAGGAAACTTGTGTCTGTGGTTTCTGTGAAGACGTGTTGTTACTCAAACCCAGGTCATGATGTTAATGTTTTTAAAAATGACAATAACCGGACTCGCTGTTGGAACGGTTGCAGGAGAGCGCGGCGTCACCGCTGCAGGTTAACAGGATCCTAGATTTTAGCATTTTGTACGTAGAGCAGAAGCGGTTCGGGACGGGGTTTGGGGGCAGCTCCAAAAACAGACACTGTGGACCAGGAAATACACCCATATGTTACTAACAGAACAGCCGGGCGAGCTGTTTCAATGTATCTGTGTTGTGTCAAAATGATTGCTGGTGATTTAATCTTAAACTAATCTCAGCTGCTGTCAGATAAATAGTGTTTAAAATGACAATATGAGAAATCACTTCATTACCTGTGAAGACTGTGTCTGTGTTTTTAACTATTTCTTGTACAATTATACAGATTCTTTTATGAGGAGCTTGGTGCCAAGTAGAAGAATATGGGAGAAAGGGGATTCTCTGCGTATCAGTGTTAACAGTGTTATAAATTCTAAGTACAAATTAAAATATTAAACAGAGAAAACTATGGTACATTTTTATTTTGTTTTTTGTTTTCGGAGAAAAAAAAAGACAAAAAACAACTAACTGAAGCTAACTTTGAGTGCCTGGCTTATTTTTTTGGAAAACACATTTTTTTGTTCATTTACCATGAATAATGCTGCAATTCAAAAATGTACATACTTCATTTTACAACAGGGTTATTTTATACTTTTGTAGGTTTTCATCAGTTAAAGCGACATGTCATACATGGTTGTCTTTCTGTAACAGTTTTTTTTACCATCTTACAGGTGCCATATTCATAATAAACTTTTCTTGGATTTGTTACTATCTGGCATCATTTCTTTTACATTCATCATAAGTGAATGCCGAACATCAGTGATTATTCTTTGTGTTTCTACTTTCCTGCTTTATTTTTGTTCTTTCCCTCTTATGTTTTTCTCCCGATCTTTAGTTTTGGTCGACGTAGCCTTTTTTTTTAAGTTACCTACAGGTTTCAGGTAAGGGAAATATCAAAATATTCCCATGTAGCCCTGCTGACTTTTGCTTCCACGTACAATGAATGGCAATCCAGTGCATTTGTACCAGGGCCTTTATTTTTGACATCTTTAAGCAGTGGCTGAGTGAATCTCCTATACATTGGACAGAATCTCACGGGTATTTCTTTTTTTTTTTTTTTTTTTCACCTCATGGTATCCTCACCAGGTTTTCAATTAGCAGGAATATTTCAATCTGTGTCTTCTATTATACTGATCTCACTGTAACTTCCTACGGCAAAGCTAAATAAAAGGGGAAAAATGCTTCCTTTTAAACGTGTTTTACTTAAGATATTTTTTAACAATGTCAAGGTCTTGCTCTGTGAAAAACAAAAATATATATATTAAATTGCTCAGAGGTTGTTGAAGTAATTTGTGCTACCCAGTTAACTTTCAAAATGTGATGCATTTCTGAGCGAAACAAGATATTCAGGAAGAAAAATGCTTGGACTTGGTGAAGGGATTTGATTTAATGCATTGGGAATTGATAAATGCAAAGTGGTCAGTGTTATAGGCGTATTTGTTTAGAATAACATGCACCAATAAATAAATAAGTCCAGAAACACACATTAAGGAAAAGTCAATAGAGTTGATCTCATGTTGACTTCATGTTAACAGCTGTCTCAGAGAACATATAAGATTACTATTATGACTTATCTATGGTAACATGGGCAATGTGCTAGAATTGACCTCACATTTACAGTTTGTTAAATGAATTGAAAGTATGTATTTAACTTATTACTTGATCAGACAGCCAATAGTTAAAACAGTTTTCATTTCAAAGATAATAACTGGACGCCGGTCACATGCAACATAATGAGGTCATGTGACAGCACTAATGTTTGAAACATTCACAGTGGAATAACAATGTTCAAAATATAGAAGTGTAGATAGTATGTATGCCGCACAGTGTTCAGTATATTGAGCTAGTTCTCCACTCTGAATAGTTTTTGTTCAATTCTAAGTAACACTGTAACTTGTTCATCATTTTTCCTTCACTGTCTCCCTTACACCTTTCCTCTTTGCCCTGTTTTTCTCTCTTGTTCTCTCCCCTCTGCATATCTTTCTCCACTGACTTCAGGCACTGAGGGGGAGGTCACCGCTGAAGCCCACTGAACAAATCCTACCAACTTTAAATATTTTACGCAATTTTAAATGAAGTCCATGAATGATAGATCACAGGAGAGAGATAAAGAAAGAGAGAGGAGGGAGGAGGCAGAGGAGGTGAAAAAGCCCAAACCTGAATCCTCCCTAATGATTAGGAGCTGTCCATCTCCCCATGCAGTCCTCATTGGAAATCAGAGTGTGTTTAAATAGCAAAGAGCCTCTCGTTAGGGCAGATACAGGCACATATATGAATATGAGATTTGAATTGTTTCACATCTACTGAGGTCCATTCATCTACTGTTCAAAGCTGTTTAACACCTGCGTTTGATCAAAGACAGGCATGTTTTATACACGAATAAAAAAAAAGACAGGCATGAATCAGACAGACAGACAGATAGATAGATAGATAGATAGATAGATGTTTTCGTGTTCTATTACTTTAGATGTGCGAGGGCACTTGCATACGAGATTTATGTATTTAAGGAGGCGTTTGATTTTTTATCAAATAATTAAGTTAATGAAATCCACAGTAAGGCACGAGTGACATCTAGAGGTCACAGTCAGTAATAACATCTGTGGAGCTCTTGTTTCAACAGGTATCTTCTAAGATTTCTAGTCTAATTCTAAGATTTTCATAGACGTAATCACTTTCTTTATTTCCATCTAACAACTAAATGCAAATGTGGCAGGATAATGTTCACTTTACTGAATATGTTTCATATTTTAAATGACTTTATTTTTACATTTAGGCATCCGTTCTCATGTTTTACATACAGATTTCTACTGGGAAATTTAGCTAAAGCTGTAGTTATATTTGGCCTATTGGAATCATATAGACCTAATTTTATAGAAATCGTTTTTGCAGTTATCTAACCATTGTTAATTAGCTGAATGCATTAGTTGTGTGGTAATCACACAATTAAACTACGGTTATAGCAGTGGAAATATGAACGATTATAAATGTTTTCCTGAAAGTGTTTGTATATTTTCATTTATTTTTTTTTTATTTTTTTAAAGATAACCATTAAGGATAGAGCAATAAATAAATAAATAAAACAAATCATACCCAAAAAGAAACGGCTGGTAAACATCTACGCTAAATAAAACAGCACAATGAGGACACAGCGACACCTAGTGGTATATTATGGCCAAAAGAGACATTTATTACTGAAGAAAAAAAAAGTAATATAAACAATGGGACAACTGAAAACATTTTAACACATTGTTTAATTTGGCCATTTCAAATAGTTGTAAATCTCGATTTGTGTACAGTACATGAACCAACCTGTTAACATGTTTCAGTATTTTTCTCTAGAACAACTTTTGTTAAAGAAACATTTTACGAAACTCAAAATGTTATGAAACAGCTGTCAAATGATATTGATGCGAGGGTGTGGTTGAGCAGCATTGCTGACCTGCATGCAAGCTGATTCAGGTCTCTCATCAAACATTAACCAACGCAAGGACTGAACAAATAAAGCAATATCATCCAACCAAGTGCTTTTTAAAGGTTTGTGAACACAGTACAGAATGACTTTTATAAACATCTCTATATGAAAGAGTCGTTCAAAAATAATAAAACCTCTGTATATATATACACACACACACACAACTTCAAGTCCACTGACAAGTTTCAAATTTCCTTTCTAATGAAGTGTTCATTAAACAAAGAATGATAAAATATGTGCCAAAACATACAAAACAGCAAAAACGTGCATATAAAAGAAAATATTCATAATGCTTGTTGACATATTTGAGAAAAAAAAATAGTGTTTTATTTATATATGCTTCTTATCTAGTCTTTTTACACATCTAGACAATATAGCTCTGAAAAGTTTTTTTTTTTTTTTTTTAAAGAACAATTTTATTATAATAAACATCTAATAATCCGTTATCAGTATTAAGATTCTCAACATTTTTTACAAAATTGTCTTTACATTAGCAGCGGGTTACTCAAACGACTCTTCACTTATTTTAAGAAACGTATTCAAACATAGTAAATCACAAATACAAAGTGGGGGGAGAGGGTACCATTAGTGCAACAAGCAATGTAAAAATAGAGGGGAAAAAAGCTAAGTAGACAAAGAAACCCTGTCGGAGGAGACAGGCCAGTGTATTTCTGTTAAGATGATGAACCTTCCTGTGAGTTAGCTGAAATATAAAGGTTTAAACAATTAGATATTTAGAATTAGACTCAAATACAGTGATATTGATGATTTTGACTGAACCAACCTGGCAGATCTCTGAATTTTCGTTTTGCTTCAGCTCTTTCCTCTGAATCAAAGTACCACACAGTGATTGCATACCTGTGACACAAAACACACTTTAGCAAAGATGCCATGAAATCATATAGACATACACAAACAGACCAAAATTTGGAAATATTACTGTTTTTAATGTTTTTGAAATAAGTTTCTTCTGCTCATCAAGCCTGCATTTATTTGATCAAAAATACAGAATACAGAAAAAACTGTAATATTGTGAAATATTATGACAACTTAAAATAATAGTTTTCTATTTGAATATACTTTTAAAAAAATATTTTTTTCCTTTGATGCAAAGCTGAATTTTCAACATCATTACTCCAGCCTTCAGTGTCACATGTAACATCAGTCGATCACATGATCATTTAGAAATCATTCTAATTCTGATTTATTATGAGTGTTGGAAACAGTTCTGCTGTCTAATATATTTGATGAATAAAAGGTTAAAAAGAACTGCATTTATTCAAAATAAATTAAAAAATTATAATAATATATTTTCTTTACTATCACTTTTTAATCAATTTAACACATCCTTGCTGAATAAAAGTATTGATTTTATTTAAAAAAATAAAATAAAATAATAAATTACTAACCCCAAATTACTGACAAGTAGTGTATATTGTTATTACAAAATATTTATATTTTAAAAACATAGCTTCTTTTTTTATTATTATTATTAATCAAAGTATCCTAAGAAAGTATCACGTTCTGAAAAAATATTAAGCAGCAGAACTGTTTCCAACTTTGATAATGAATCATCATATTAGAATGATTTCTAAAGGATCATGTGATAATGATCCTAAAAATTCAGCTTTGCATCACAGAAATAAATGATAATTTAAAGTATAATAAATGTATCACAATATTAAATTTTTTTCTGTATTTTTGATCAAATAAATGCAGGCTTGATGAGCAGAAGAAACTTCTTTCAAAAACATTCAAAATAGTAATGTTTCCAAACTTTTGGTCTGTACTGTATACCTCTGTAACATGAACTCCAATACTAACCTTGTAGCATACGACGGCTGAACTTCATGAGGGTTTCTACGATCTGACCAGAAAATCAAAAGTCGATCAAATAAAGGCTCGATGTCGGCTACGTAAGGTTTTCCTTCAGGAAAGATCCTTAGCAATCCGCCATGCTCCTAATAACATACAGTGACATTTGATTAATTAACACTGTACAAAAAATCTTTGGGGAATGAGATTTTAAATAAACTACTGAAAAGCCTACCTTCGCATTCCAGTTTTTATTCAGATAGTAAATACAGGTGACGCAGCGGCCGTCTGCATTAGGGTTATCTACATGTTTCACATATCCTGCTCCATTTCCTGGATAACACGCCACCATCGCCTGAAAAAAGAAGAAACATGAAACTAAGCTTGAGAGATATCTTACTTTGCATCTTTTCCCAGAAAAGACTATTTCCAGGTAAACATAATGAATGGTTGTCATTTTAAAATATGTATTTGTCATACTAAAAATTGTTGACGATACATTTATTAAGGCATTTCTCTTCTTAAACACAAGTAACAATAAGGAAGTTTTTAAAGTTTAAAATGCAACAACAAATGGTGCTTAAAAGAGTCATTTGTAAATGTTATGATAAATCTAATAATAGTCTATATAGATATTCTGCTCACATTTGCACTATTTCTGTCATAAAATGAACACTATTTGTTTTAGTGCCGAGACATTTTACACAGGCCTGAAAAAAGTACCCTGGATTTCAAATGTTTGACAAATTTACTTTAAACCTGAAATGGCTTCTAAAGTTTTGTTTCAGTAAACAATATATATCACGTAAACATAATATACCAAACAAACCTGCAATTAGAAAACCGACTAAATATTTGGGGATTTAGTTATTATAAAAGTCTAAACCACAATAAAACAGCTTAGGAAAAAAATAAAATAAACTAATACATATTCTTGTCACATCCGTACATGGTTCATATTTGTTTGACTAGCAGGAGTATTTGAAAAATTAACTTACATGATAAATTATCAAAAGCTGATGCATTAATACATGTTTATTATTTAAAAAAGCAATAGATCACTTGCATGGAACAAGCATATGGATTGTGGTTTCGTATTGGCCGGAAGCGATGGTTTAAAGTTTAACACCTTAATGATGGATTTCTTTCTTCACTGCAGAGCATCTATTAGTGAGCAAGTGACGTAATGCATTTCTCCAAATCATATAAAGAAACAAACTCATATACATCTTGAAAGGCCTGAGGGTGAGTAATTTTCATTTTTACATGAACTTTTCCTTTAAAGGTGA
Source organism: Carassius auratus (assembly GCF_003368295.1). NCBI lineage: Eukaryota > Metazoa > Chordata > Actinopteri > Cypriniformes > Cyprinidae > Carassius > Carassius auratus. The sequence goes on from NC_039284.1 coordinate 17,919,206, forward strand.
CCTATTATGCCCCATTTTACAATATGTAATATAAGTCTCAGGTGTCCACAGAATGTGTCTGTGAAGGTTCAGCTCAAAACACCTGACAGATTATTTATTATATAATTTTGAAAATGCCTATTTTGCATCTGCATTTATCTTTAAATGCAAATGAGCTGCTGCTCTCTGCCCCCTTTTCCATAATAGGGCTATATAAGTCAGATACTCTGATAAAAGAAAAAAACATCTGTTTGGTTTTTATTATCACGTCTATAGCACTGAAATCATGCATTGTATAGCCATATTAGTTGAAACTTCTGAGCACATGTGCACAGAAAGTCACACGGCTGTCACATGGCATGCGATTACTAAACTAGGTTCTTATTGAGCTAAACTGTCAAATACACATAAGTTAATGTTTAAACACACGAGTTACAAAAACAGTCTAAGTCATGTCTGTGAAGGTAAACACCTGGGAAAGAGATTGCATGTTTAGGATGTGTCTCACACGTCTTAAAAAGTGAATCTGTGGGCTCTTTGATCGCCCCCTAGTGGCTGGCTGCAGTACAGGTCATTAACCCCGCCCTCTCCATGAAAACAAATGGACTTACACTTCCAATACAATTTTCCCAAAGATGGTTTTGGTCATTTAAGATAGTTATGATGCTGATATATGTTCAATTGTTTGTTTTTGTGATAGGTTTGATTTTAGCTAGTAATTTGATGCTATAAAACGGGACTTATGGTTGATCGGTTCTGCGGGAGTTTGAGCGAGGAAATAAATCTCTACTGTGCAGACTCTGTTTACAAATGATGTCATTTACATAAGACATACTGAGATGCTTTGGCTTTACTTTTCTATAGTGGAAGTAGAGACGGGTCATCCATATTTTGTTTTTACAGTCTATGGGTGTGTGGTGGAACCACCGTGTGTGGAAACGTGCACTGGGGCGCTGTAAAGGGGCGGTAAACGATGACGATCCTCGGGGCCCATGACTAAGAGGGGGCCCAGAGAAGCCCCCAATAAAATTGTGGTGCTAAAAAAAAAATATATTTGATAGTAAAAATTATTAACTTTAAATTATTCTATTTGCTGTTTCCTGGTGTCAAAAAATGTATTTGTTTAGGAAACACAAACTTCCGTGGGCCCCTCTCCCCCTCTCGATTATCATAAAATGGTTTAGTCCGCCCAAATTGTATCCAGTAACCAAATCAACACAATAGCGCCGGCAGATTCAACTTGACATAGGATGTGAAAATGCCTCAAAAATCTGGAAGTCAAAAACGGAAAGGGAAAAAAATAAGAAGTGAAAGAGGCAAAAGGTCGACAGTATGTTACCCAATATTTCACAAGAAAAAGTGGGTTTGTAAGTAGGCCTAAATTGTTAGTGGACCGCCCGTGACAATGATCGTAGCCTACGGCGCTTTTCTGTGCGTACGCACGCTTTATACGTGAGGCTCTAGGTCTCTACGGTAGCATTTTTCGATAAGTTGGCACGTTTCGATACTTGTTTCGATCTCATTTTAATATCAGCGCCCCTTTATATGCCGTTACGTGCAAATAAAGGGGCGCTGATATTAAAATGAGATCCCTTTGCCACGTCACAAAGGGAGTGAAATCTGACACGATTGTTTTTTCAGACGCTTGCAGAAAAAGGCTTACCAAAACAAAGTAACTGGGTTGATCTTTTACACGTTTCCTGGGTTGGTAGATGCAGTGGCAACCTGGTTATAGTATATGTCACCTTTAAAGTAAAGCACTGGCTCTATATTGCTATGTTTATTAGTACAAAATTTCAGATTGACTATTACAAAATACTATTATAATGTTCAAAACAAAGTATGTCTCCTCTCAGCAGACCCCGGTTAACCCCTCCCAACCCTCACATGTATACACACACTGGGGGTAAGAGTCACTGGTGCCCATGTTTACATTTCTGCAGACAAGTCTTTATCATGATCACGATCCCACAACAAGAGTACATACGCAAGTTTGCCGTCATAGTGCAATGTAAACATGCAGCTGCACAGAGAGCAGGAGGAAGTGTGTGCGTGGCTGAAGAGAGTAAGCTTGGCCAGCAGCCCGTGTGCAGAGGGTTTAATGACAGTGCTACGTGTTGAGCGTGAGTCTGCAGCACCACACAGACTTCAGCTGTGACAGCCAACTAGCGGACACAATCCAGAGCTCTGATTCATCACACTTAACCATTTCAAAACACTGATTTATGCAATGATAATACTCTTGATCCGCTTACTAACGAAGAAGAATTGCACTCAAACAAGTAATTATTTTATTCTGACGTTCAAGGCTGTCATTTTGTTATTAGGGATTATGACGTCAGTAAGTTTTTGGAAGAGATGACAGACAAAAAAGTGTTTTAGAGCAACTAAATTCCAAGCTTCTGGACAATGTATGAAACTTTGTATTACTGTGCACTTCTTGTGCTATTGTCTCTTTATGACAAATCGCCTGTTTTACTTAAATTCAGCAGACTACAAAATAACAGAAAATCGAAAATAGCCAGTTTCTTGACTTTTTGTGTGTGTGTGTCCACAGCTGGCTTTGGTAAAAGTGGCTCTTGAACATCCTGTTGCTTCACTAACCCAGAGTTCAGCAGTGTAGTGAGAAGAGTCACGTACTGTTCACAACAGCAGAAACTGAAAGCCTATCTCTGCCATTCATCAGCAGGCACAGTAAATACTGTGTGCCAAATCACTCTACTGTAACTGCTCCAAACAAAGAGCCAAACAAAGACAGAAACTAAAGCTTAATGGAGTGAGAACCAGATAAACAAACAAAATACTCTGAAATCATTAAAAACACATAATAATCAACAAGTTGTAATGTACTTTTCATCATGTACACTTTTGTATACACTACTGTTTCAAAACATTCGGGTCAGTAAGATTTTTAAGAATTTGATCATTTTATTTAGCAAGGATGCTTTAAATTGATTGAACGTGAAAGTTGTGACATTTGCCATCTTCTTAAGTTGTGACAACACAAGACATTTATAATTTTACAATAGATTTCAAGTAAGTGCTTTTCTTTTTTTTTCAATCTTATATTAAAAATATTACTGCCTCACATTGACCAATGTGTCTTACGCAACAAACTAGCATATTAAGATTCTTTTTAGGGATCATGTGACACTGAAGATGTAGCAATAGCTGCTGAAAATTCAGCTTTGAATGACAAAAATAAATCATATGTTAAAATATATTAAAATAGAGACCAGTTAATTTAAATTGTATTTTTTTAAAAATCACTGACCCCAAACCTCTGAACTGTAGCATGCATAAATAAGCTTATATACGTTATATTTGTTATGTTTATATATATATATATATATATATATATATATATATATATATATATATATATATATATATATATATATATATATATATATATCACACTACCAGTCAAAAGTTTGGGATCTGAACTATTTTTTATGTTTTTCACAGGAGTTTCTTATGCTCACCAAGGCTGCATTTATTTGATAACAAATACAGGGGAACAATTATATTGTGAAATATTATTATGATGTAAAGTAACCTTTTTCTATTTAATATTCATTAAATTATAATTTATTCCTGAGATGCAAAGCAGATTTTTCAGCATCATTGCTCCAGTCTTCAGTGTCACATGATCCATCAGAAATAATTCTGTATGCTGATTTATTATCAGTGTTGAAAATGATATGCTGCTTAATATTGTTTTGGAACCTGTGATACTACTCAGGATTCTTTCATAAATAAAAAGTTCAAAAGAAGAGCATTTATTTAAAATATAAATATTTTCTAACAATATGCACTGCCATTCAAGAGTCTGGGGTCAGTAAAAATGTTATTCTTAATTTTTTTTTGAAAGAAATTAAAACTTTTATTCAGCAAGGATGTATTAAATTGTTAAGAAGGGATAGCACAGATTTATATTGTTAGAAAATATTTATATTTTGACTAAATGCTGTTCTTTTATATATATATATATATATATATATATATATATATATATATATATATATAATTATATTATATTAAATTAAATTATATTAGATTATATTATAAAATTTAATAAATAACTATTTTAATGCTTAGTATATTTTCATAAGCAAAAGGCTATTTGTTTATGAATATACAAATTTACAAAATTAACAACAACTTTATTACTTTTTTAAACTATTAACTTGTGAACTGTACATTCATTAATGGCTAATTTACTTTTAATGAAAGTTATTATAAAGGCTTCCCAGCGAGTAGCCTAAAGACTATACAATTCATACACATATAAAATCTTAATTAAAAACATACATGCCACAAATAAACAAATACGACAATATGAATCAAAGTTTCATAACACTTCTAACTGAAAATACATTTGTGATCTGATGAGAATTGTATCAAGTTGTTAGTGTAATTATTTACGTTACTATAAAACATTTCATCAATTAATTAACCTACGTTAATCATTCGATTCATTCTCAGCACTTGAAAGTTCAATAAAGCTTACCTTTGACCTCGCGCGAATACTTTTGCCCAGTCGACCCATACACAGAGAAATAAGTTTGTCTATGAGTGTTAATAAGAAGTTGACAGCCTCCGTGCCGCTCTCGGTCCCGTTAACCCATGTTATTTTATCTCCTCTGATGCTTCTTCTGCAAACTCCATTGCTTCTTCTGGCCAGCTGGCCGTCGTTGAGAAGCCCACAGGAATGCATGCGTTTGACCTGACCCAGAACCATATGCCCCGCGATGTCCCCCAGAAAATGATCCACATAAAAGAAGCCTTGGTCCAACAGAGCCGGGGCCACTTGCTCTAAAGCCAAACTCTCCAACTGCGAGTCCAGCGCGTGCTGAAGAAATGGCATTCTGTCTTGAGCTCGTTGCATTCAAAACTAACGACAGTTTTTCAAAGCAGCCTAATATCCCTCAACAGACGTGTAAACAATGTCCCAGGCAGGCAGCAGACGGGCTGTAAGTGGGCTTTATAGTCTCTCTGTGACTGTGTGAGGGTCCATGAGCGCGAGAGGACCGGAGCGCAGAGCACCTGCGGCGCATGTGGAACGTGCAGAATGTGTGTCGCGCTTCAGTGGGCGGATATTCTTGTGAAAACCCCATTCAGTGCGCATAAGTTCAACAACTAAGAGCTGGAAGATGCATGATTCATGTAACCCAACAGGCGTCTTCCTATAGGGGTCGCTTGGCGGCTCAGAAAGCCGAGTCCTCCATTCATCCGCGTTCAGATATCAGGGTATTTTTGACTTACTGAAGAGTGGAGACTCCTACTTTAAAGTAACTTATTTTGAAAAAGATAATTTTTTAGATTGGAACCTTACAGACAAATGTCAGCTGTCCTCTGAAATCGCTATGGAATATTTAAATTATCAACAACTTTGATTGAGTTATCCTGAACAGCGCTGAGAAATAGAACGCGTGTCACGTGATATCGCCGCCTACGTGCTACTTCAGGAGTATTCTTAAAAATCATTAACATATGAATAGAGACCATAGACTGTATAAAAACAGATAGTGACACACTGAGATACTCTATCGATTGAAATGGAAATAGCCTTCAGAGCGAGGTTAAGCATTCTCTGATGTTAAGCCATCAAGGGTAAAGTGACCCTTGAAATGTTTGCTTGGTGACGAATTGTTTGTTTGTCGTTTTTTGAAAAAAAACTTTTTTTAAACTAAATGTAAATAAAAATACATATTAATTATAATAATAAAATAGAAACAAATTTTTTGACTGTAACGAATTGCTAATATCCGTCTATTAAAAATCGCTTTAAAAAGTAGCTATGTGTCAATAAATAAATGTTTTAAAACAAAATAGAAACAAGAAAATAATGCTTGTATTTGTTTCTATATTGTTTCTATATAGAAACAATTATTGTATGGCTCTGTGACGAATTACTAATGTTCATATTTTGTAATGTAAATAAATATAATTAAAATAATAAAAAATACAAAAGTAAACCATATAAAAACGAATAAAAACATATTGAAACAGATATTGTTTGATTCTGTGACGAATGTTGTCTTTTAGTCTAAGTCACTTTTCTAAAATATAATGTAAATAAAGACTAAACATTGTTATAATAATAACAATATAGAAACAAAAGAAAATATTGTTTGGCTCTGTGATGAATTGCTAATATTCGACTATTGTAAGTCGCTTTTAAAAAATGTAAATGCAAATAAAAAATAATTGAATAATATTTGTAGTTTTTTTTATTAATACATGAATATGCTATAGAAAAACTACTTAGTTTTAAAGTTTAAAAAAATCAACTCATTGACAAAATGTAAACTTTAAATTGAAAATGTAAATACATATGATGCATTTAATCATTAGACCTAATTTATTTATGTGTTTACTTTGTCCCTTTTTTTTTTTTTTTTTTTGCTTCTCTATGTCGTACGTGACATCCTCCAGGTCGTTAAGCCCCGCCCATTTAAGACTACAGATTCCTGCATTCATGCCATTCTACCGTCGTGTTGTATTTCTACGAGTTCAACCAAACTGTGCCGATGTATACAGACTGTAATGCCCAGCCGGGTCAGAACACATCAAGGGATGCGACACTGATCTCATGCAAGCTTCACATGCCAAACAATTGATGAGGAAGGAAAACTAATAGAAATGAGATCACCAATGCTTTAATCTCAATGACCGTGTCTTGTAATTAGAGTATGTGACATTGTACGTGACATTTATGAGCTCATTTTATAGTCATGCCACCGCCATTGAGGATCCGAGGAGCCGCATGTACGCGCACAAATCTCTCGAAGGGAACAAGGGGCGTTCTCAAGAAGTGTTAAACACAGCTCTTCTGTGAGCCGTTAATGCTTTTTGACAGACTTAGAAAAACACGTGCATCTCTCATGGTCAAATGTAAAACTTTGCATTGCAACTCTTTTAGAATTGTCTTATCAGGATGAATTGCTCGTGCAGCTGTATCCATCACATTTCCATTAAATACAGATTATTTTAAGCTTGTCATGTTTGGATGCTTAGGAAACTTTAGGAGCAGCTCAATGGGGTAAAGTGCATTAGCAACACTCACCTTATGTCTTCCTCTGATTTTGAACTTGTCCAGTTTGCCGTCTGCGCAAGTGATGATCTTGTCCATTCGGGTCAGCAAATAGCCAATGTTTTGGCATCCGCTTTCGGTGCCATCGACCCATGCAATCTTGTCCCCTCGAATAGATTTGCTTTTGTTTAGTTTTTGGCTCACTAACTGTCCATCCTGCATGTTACCACTCTGATGAATGCGCTTCACCTCCTGCACAACGCGCTCTCCGATTCTGTCCCCTAGAAAATGATCAGCTATACACAAACCGTAGGTGTTCATGCACGGGACGATGTATTGCAAGACTAGTTTGTGTGTGTTTAGTCGTTTGTGTTCTTTAGATTTTGCCCGGTTACTGCGGGGCTTCCTGAGCTCTCTGGGCAGCTCCATGCATCCACTTGTTTCATCTGGACGCCTTTGTGGATCATTTCTGATGGTTTGTTCTTCAGAGGTCTGTTCTGCAGCCTGATTTCCTTGAGATTCTGCCATCGAGTCGAGTGAAGCAGAAGTGCCGAGCGCGCACTTCATATCAGATGAAAGGGGAGAGTCTGAGTACGTGAACACCATCACATGTGTCAAAGCCTAATTTAGAGCTTACACAAGCCTGCACAGACAAGATTCTCACAGATGATGGATAATTACTTCTTATATGCCCTGGAGAGAAAAAGCATCAATGTCAATATCAGTCATAACTCCTCCTTGTCATGATGCATTAGTCATGTGTCATTGAGCCATTAACAAGGTTGTTATAATAATAATTAATTCATGCAAATATTATTATTAGGAAAATCTGATCATATGCACATATTTGATTTGCCTTAATTCTTTTTGACCTAGAAATAATGTAAAATCTGTAATATTTCTTCTTTAGCCTAATCATGGCTTAACTATGTTTTAAATGTTAACTTAAAAAAAAAGAAAATATATAAATCATAAAATGCAATAATAGTTTTTCACTGATGAAAGATGATTACATCTTATGTGTCCTGGAGGGAAAAACATAAATGTTAACACTCATGTAATGCATAAATATTATTAAGTGTCACCGAGTCGTTAAAAAATTTAATTATAATAATAATACTTTATTTATGTTGCTGTTGTTTGTGTTTTTACATAATAATAATAATAAAGATACTTTTTGTATCTTAAATTATGTTTTAAAAGTTCAAAACAAACAAACAGATTTAAATAATAATACGTAAAAAAAAATCTTGTTAAGTGTCTAATAACTATTTGTCTGGCTGCATACTACTAATAATGTATTTTTATTATTGAAATTTAAGAAAATCTGACCTGTACAAAGTTTGTTTATACCAAGCTGAGCAACACATTTTTTAAACATAGAAATAATGCAGAATATTAAATATTTCTTTTTTTTTTTCATAACCTATGTTTTAAAAGTAAAAAAAAAAAATGCAGATTGAAATTTGGAAAAGTTCTGACAGAAGCTTTGCCAGTCATTCACCTTCAAATACACATACCCCAGTTTGTCACAGTTTATCATCAGATCTCAAATGTGTTTAATCATATTTGTATGTTAACTGGAAGTCTATTTTCACTACCTATTACAGTTATGTTAATAATTCTTTTTCTTTAGATCTGAAAGTGATGTTGCTCTGAAATGGCTTGAAACAGCACTGAATGCATGTTGATTTGGTGAAAATAGCATGGAAATAATTCAAGCCATATCACTGAAATGATGTTTGTGCTGATCCAAAGGACAGTTATCTGTTTGCTTTGCTTTCTACAGACGGAAATGTTAGAGGGAACACGTTGCACAAAAGAATATGAAATGATGTTGTGATGTAAATTCAGATGTTACAACATACATTAGTTCACCTCAGACTTTCCATGGGTAAGTCAGGTAAAATCAATATGTGCACGAATGCTTTTACAACTGTTTTGTATAATATAATATAATGCATGCAGTCAAGCCGGCACCTGATTTTGGTTTGGGTCAGAATATCAATGTCTTTCCTGAATTGTGTTTATATTTAAAGGAATGGTTCACCCAAAGATGAAAATTTACTAAACATGTGCTCTCAGGCCATCCAAGGTGTAGATTCATTTATTTCTTAATCACAACAGATTTAGAGAAATTTTGAATTACATACCTTTCTCATCCACAGATCCTCTGCAGTGAATGGGTGCCGTCAGAATGAGAGTCCAAACAGCTTATAAAAACTCTATGTAATCCATATGACTACAGTCCATTAATTAACATCTTGTGAAGTGAGACATTTTAACCTGTCACTCTCACATCAAAATCCACCAACATATTATATGTTTTATTTGTTTTTGCTTGTAAACAGTGCTGGATCTGTGCATGTTTCTCTCCTGATTCAGACAACATTTTAGACGGAAGCAGTGGTTTGAAGTAAGGTTGTCTTGATGGATTTTGTTCTTACAAACATGCAGCGTTTCACCTCATGAGACGTTTATTGTTTTTATCAGCTGTTTGGAGTCTCATTATGACGGCACCCATACACTAGAGTGCTATTTGGTGAGCAAGTGATGACATGGTAAATTTCTCTCAATTTATGGCCTGAGGGTGAGTAAATAGTAATTTTTTGGGGGTGAGCTATCGCTTTAAGAGTTGAAAGTGCCATATAAGTTGAACTGGATGTGTATGTACCAACAGTAAACAGCTGAAATGCTGCCTTGCCCAATTGTTTTTTCCTAGAATTGCAACTCAGCAACAGTGCAAACTCCAGACGACCCGTGATGGTGTACGTGAGAACACCCTCATCCTCTAGTTTAAAGTGTAACCAGCTGCTATTTTAATTTTGAGCTCATCTCAATGATATGAATCCGAGAGCTGGACATGATATCATTGGATGCTGTGTCAAAGCTGACTGTAAACTAAACAGATATCTTCAATTACACCTGTTCGGCAAAGATCAATATGTATCAACTTGGTAAAGAAAACAATTATTTCTCAGAAATGTGTGTTGTAGGTTAACTAAATGTTTTAACCAAGATAACCACTGTGAACAACTGATAAATATTATTCTCCTGTTGAAATGTGTTTTGTATATGTGCCGAGACACGTAGTCATGAACGTGTAATCATATATGCTCATGTTGTCCCAGCTCTTTACAAATATATTTTAAATATTTATAGCACACATGTACTGCATAAATTTAGCAAGGGGAAGAGAACATGATTATTATTTGTTTTATTATTATTACAAATCTTACAGCCATCTTTTGGTATAAGAACACTGTAAAAAAAAATGAATCATGGGTCTTGAATCATGAATTTAAAATTAAAGTGGTAATTAATTACATTTTTTTTAAAAAAATAGTGTACATTTTATTAAAGAAATTGCGGTTCAGTGTTATGTAGAAAATATTGAGAACTTTTCACTAATAAAACCAAGAGATATGTTTTCCCAATTTTTTTTTTTTATGAAACTTTTTTTCAGTTTTATGGCTTGAATTGAGGAACTGATTCAAATGAAAGAATAAAATAAGGAAAGGTGGCGTTATGTTGTCCTTATGTTGAGGTTTCTATCATTACCACTGTGCAGAAGAGTAGAGCTTATGGATAACATTTCACTAATAATATTAAATTGTGTCAAAGATTAAATAATTTAGGAGATTTTACATTATTTATTCAGGTCCATTCCATTAAATAATCAAGCATTAAAAACTAAAAAAATGTTAAGTGTAATGTTGTTACCATAATGTTGTTTTTAAGTATAGATAAAACATTTTTTACAGTGAAATTTTTATATGCCAGTAGTCCTTGAAAAAAGTATATTGAGATTTTTTTATATTAATATTTAATGTTGATTGAATTAATAGTGTTAAAATTGCTCCAGTAACACTTAGGTATATTATCAATCGTATATTAATATTTAATATTAATTTAATTACCAGTGTTTCAGTTTATTAAATTAATTATGAAAATGTAATTAAAATTATGTTAAAACACTTATCAGTCATAGTTCCCTTTCGGTAACTGTAGTTTTAATTACATACTATTTTAGTTTGATTAATATTTTGGTGGAAATGGGAATTTGCACTGCTTTAGCTCTTTTCTTTAAAGTCACTTTCTAATCTGTGAACCTCAATTATTGTTTGCTGTACATCAGAAAATATATATGTTTTGTTTTTCTCAATGTGAATTTGGCCTTTGTTTTCCCACCTATTTATATTTCTGTGAAGCCATGGCTGTATAACAGGAACAGGAAGCCATGGCGGTATAATTTCATCTTCATAATCACCCTGCTATGCTCAAACTTGTAGATATGAATGGGAATATACTTCACAGATATTTTACTCATAAGAGTTTCTAGGGGTACCAATAATTGTGTCAAATGTGTCTTTGAGAAAAACATTTCATAAGGAGGTTTTCCCCCATTTTCAATTATTTCAGTTTACTGAAAGGTTAAATAATTTTTTTATAAAATATGAAAATTATTAACAATGCAGCTTTATTTGTATAGCCTTCTTTGATAATATTTACCAAGGGTGCCAATATTTCTGACCACGACTGTATACAGTATAAAATATTTTAGTTCAGAATTATATTTAAAGCACAAAGGAGACATGCATTTATCATTTGAAAGGGATTAAATCTTTATTACAGGATCATGTTGATCATAATAATGTAGCAACAAAATATTAAACAACTTCAAGATTTAATCTTGAACTAATGGCAAGATAATAGCACGTTATTCAGGTTAATTTTACCTACTGATGAAATACATACAAATTTACAGTCAAATGCATCAAAACTTTAAAGAAAAAAGAAAAAATTATCCAAAAAAAATAAAGTTTCATACCTCAAAATATGTTTTACTTTCACACAAAGTAAAATAGATAATTTAACTGAGCATGTGCAGATTACATGCCTCAGTCATGTCAAACAATTCAAGAAAGAGTTTAAGCAGGTTTTTTTCTCTCTGAGCAAACAGGTCTGAAGTATCAACAATGACATCACATCAGCGCAGGTAATTATTTACTGCATGACTCACAAGTGTCTGATAAAAATAGATATCTAATTCATCAGTCCACTATAGCAAACAAATCATTTCAGGTCAGCCAAAATAAATCTCTATAAAACTTTACAAATATGTATACAATTAAATATACACATTTAGATCAAAAAAATACTTAGCATCTGAATAAACCACTGTCATGAAAATAAACAAGAAGCATTATTTAAAAAAAAAAAAAAGTGTCTTAAAATGATGTATTTCAAGCAAGGGCAGAATGTGCTTTTGCAGTTGCACACTGTGCTCTTCACACATAATTAGCCAGGGCTTAATCACACACTCCTCAGCGGCGGTCACCAACACACACACACACGTCCTCGTTTGAAGTCAATCACAGACATCCTAGTGAATAGTTCTAAAGCAGTTCATTTTTCGGCCACCAGGTGGAGGTCGCGAGCCCCCCCAATGGTCACGACTGATGACGTCACTGGACCACTTCAAAATAGTGTAATATGGCCATTATGTGCTGAGGCATAAACACATAACCGGTGTAGATGGCCATCGCTGCCACTGTGACCAGGAGAGAATCTGACAGGCTTATTAAGGAAATTATTTTGCAGAAGGAAACACAGTTATTATAGGATACTAAAACCATAAAAACGTTTTTTTTTTCGTAATGGAAATAAAATTTGTAAAAAAAAAAATAATAATAAAAAAAAAGTTTTGTTGGACTAGAACTGAAATAAGAATTAATTATAACTATATAGACATATAATATATATAAACAGAAAATATAAAAATAAAATACAATTTAGTCAATTAATAAAAAAAAATATAATAGCATCTCAGTGATACTTGAATAACACAGAAAGGAAATTATGACTGACATCTAGTGAATAGTTATGGCATTTAGCTTTAAAATAGACAGCAGACTAATAATATATATATATATATATATATATACATTTTAAGAAATACTGTATTTGTTAAACATTGATTATTTGTGGCTCCAAATACAGCAAAACTCTGATATATAAAATTAATATTCATATATATATATACACAAACACACACACATCACTACAGAAAGGCTGAATAAATGAATGAAGCAAGTGCATCAGGTTACAGTCAAATTAAAGATCTTCTTTCTACAGGAGTTCTGAAAATCAGGTCACGATCTGTCAAATATTTTAAATGTTAAACGACATACCCACCAGAAGCACGCTGCATGGCACATTCTGTTCAAAACTAGCCACAGTTCATTTTTTCCGAATTAATATAGAGTCACTCGTACAAACATAACTTTAAAGAGCAACTAATGCGAATCAACAGATTTGCGACCAGCAAACCAGCCTTCACAGTCAACGCTGGATGAAAATACATTCATCCGTTGAGGTAACGTTACAAACAACATTTAAATATATTATACAAATATTTAGTTAGTCGCACGATACAGGTAAGAGTGCGACACACTTGAATAATAAGACAACCTGATACCTTCCGTGGAGGTAGGAATTCTCCCAAATGCTGTTTCTTAAGAAATAAAAATCGATTTATTTTATATATAAAAAAAGGATACTGAAGATAGTTCTCTCCCAAGGCTCCAACATATAGAGAGCCGTTACGAGCAAATATTGGTAATAAAACCAAGATAACTGTTTCCAGGCATCACCTAACGCCATATTTTCTCCCGGTCCGTGTTGGTCCCACTGCTCCCTTTCCGGTCCACATCAAAACAAAATAAAAGTGGAATAAAAGTAGAATAAAAATGGAGGGAAGTAATGAGTAACAAAATAAAAGTCCCGACGAAAAAGAGCGACAACTTGGAAACATACAGTATTGTTCAAAATAATAGCAGTACAATGTGACTAACCAGAATAATCAAGGTTTTTCGTATATTTTTTTATTGCTACGTGGCAAACAAGTTACCAGTAGGTTCAGTAGATTGTCAGAAAACAAATGAGACCCAGCATTCATGATATGCACGCTCTTAAGGCTGTGCAATGGGGCAATTAGTTGAATTAGTTGAAAGGGGTGTGTTCAAAAAAAATAGCAGTGTGGCATTCAATCACTGAGGTCATCAATTTTGTGAAGAAACAGGTGTGAATCAGGTGGCCCCTATTTAAGGATGAAGCCAACACTTGTTGAACATGCATTTGAAAGCTGAGGAAAATGGGTCGTTCAAGACATTGTTCAGAAGAACAGCGTACTTTGATTAAAAAGTTGATTAGAGAGGGGAAAACCTATAAAGAGGTGCAAAAAATGATAGGCTGTTCAGCTAAAATGATCTCCAATGCCTTAAAATGGAGAGCAAAACCAGAGAGACGTGGAAGAAAACGGAAGACAACCATCAAAATTGATAGAAGAATAACCAGAATGGCAAAGGCTCAGCCAATGATCAAAGACAGTCTGGAGTTACCTGTAAGTACTGTGACAGTTAGAAGACGTCTGTGTGAAGCTAATCTATTTTCAAGAATCCCCTGCAAAGTCCCTCTGTTAAAAAAAAGGCATGTGCAGAAGAGGTTACAATTTGCCAAAGAACATATCAACTGGCCTAAAGAGAAATGGAGGAACATTTTGTGGACTGATGAGAGTAAAATTGTTCTTTTTGGGTCCAAGGGCCACAGGCAGTTTGTGAGACGACCCCCAAACTCTGAATTCAAGCCACAGTACACAGTGAAGACAGTGAAGCATGGAGGTGCAAGCATCATGATATGGGCATGTTTCTCCTACTATGGTGTTGGGCCTATTTATCGCATACCAGGGATCATGGATCAGTTTGCATATGTTAAAATACTTGAAAAGGTCATGTTGCCCTATGCTGAAGAGGACATGCCCTTGAAATGGTTGTTTCAACAAGACAATGACCCAAAACACACTAGTAAACGGGCAAAGTCTTGGTTCCAAACCAACAAAATTAATGTTATGGAGTGGCCAGCCCAATCTCCAGACCTTAATCCAATTGAGAACTTGTGGGGTGATATCAAAAATGCTGTTTCTGAAGCAAAACCAAGAAATGTGAATGAATTGTGGAATGTTGTTAAAGAATCATGGAGTGGAATAACAGCTGAGAGGTGCCACAAGTTGGTTGACTCCATGCCACACAGATGTCAAGCAGTTTTAAAAAACTGTGGTCATACAACTAAATATTAGTTTAGTGATTCACAGGATTGCAAAATCCCAGAAAATTTTATTTTTTGTACAAAATAGTTTTGAGTTTGTACAGTCAAAGGTAGACACTGCTATTTTTTTGAACACACCCCTTTCAACTAATTGCCCAATTGCACAGCCTTAAGAGCGTGCATATCATGAATGCTGGGTCTTGTTTGTTTTCTGACAATCTACTGAACCTACTGGTAACTTGTTTGCCACGTAGCAATAAAAAATATACTAAAAACCTTGATTATTCTGGTTAGTCACATTGTACTGCTATTATTTTGAACAATACTGTACAACATACGACATACAAACTTCACAAAGATGCCGTCATAATTGTTAGGAAATTAATTTTCTATAAAATCAAAATGAAAACATTCAGACTGAGATCACATTATAAGTGTTCAGCTAAATGCTTTTCCAGCAGTGTAAAAAAAAACAAAAAAACACTTCTGTTCATTTTGAATCAATTCCATGCCCTTTACTATGTATAAAAAAAATACAATTTAATAAAAGGGAACAACATATCTGAGGCACTAGAACAACTTTTTATGCAAATACGAAATGTAATTAACATGAAGTGGATCACATGAAAGTGTTTACATTTTACAACAGCAGAATATAAATCAAATAAAAGCCTTATAAATAAAATCATGTCTAGCCACATTCCCCAAAAAACTTTATCTTTCTCTATGTGCACTTTACAGGAAACTTGCCTGGCGATGCACAACATTAAACCAAACCAAAAAGTGTGGTTTGGACTTTAAGTCCAGTAAATGTTCTTAGCAGTGACTTGCTAGGATGTTGAAGAAATGATACACCTCATCTTTATCATACACTGCCACTTCAGTGGAGCATTCTGTGCACTTGACTGGGTGATACATCTCTTCTTCATCCATTCCTGCCAAGCGTGCATCAGTCAGACCTGCACTTGACTCCATTTCAACCTCTGTGGATGTGGACGTGGACTCCTGACGTGCCTTCTTTCTGTGCCGGTTCTGCTTTCTCTTATTTGCGGTTTTATAGCGCAGGACTTCCTCTTTGTTGACTGTGCAGTTCATCACAAACATGGCTCTGTACTGCGTCTGATATTTCTCATGCCTGTGGGTTGAGAAGACGTTTTATAAATAAGATTTTTTTATAATCTTGACAGAATCTTACACTGACTGTGACCATACCTCTGACAGTCCAGACATAAGGTGGTCATACAGGCCGGACAGTTGAGGACAGCGTCACTGCTTGGGATAGCGTGTGGTTTGTTTCTTCTGTTCGCTGATGGTGGCAGCCGCCTCTGATTTCTGTATCTGCATCAAAAAAAAATGGAAATGAGCTCTAAATGTCACAACCACTTGTTAGAACTTACATTTTTTAGTCACAAAAGCTTACTCTTTTCGTTTTGCATCCACCCAAGCCTGGTCGCGATCATCCTCATCTGGGTCGTATAACAGCTCATCATTTGTGAGAACAGAGCGCTGCTTCCTCCTCGGTCCCTGAGAGCTGCCTGATATGGCACAAAAAAATAAAAATAAAAAAAAAAATCACATTAACAAATTATCTACCATTTATTACTCCTCTTTACCTCATTTTTGTTATACACAAGAACAATAAATCCAGCAAACACTGAATGAAAAAAAAAGATTATACACACACACACATATGCGTGTGTGTTTACATATATATACATAAATTAGAGGGTTACCAAATACAAAGTCATGTTTTGCTTGGGCATCAAATACTTATTTCACTCACTGAAATGCAAATCAATTTCTAACCTTTATAGAATTAATTTTTTTCCAGGATTTTTGGTTGGTATTCTGTCTCTAAACATTCAAATAAACCTACCATAAAAATGAAATGACAATGAAAATGACTTATAAAATCAGCAGGGGATCAATTACATATTTTCCCACTGTAAATAAAACTTCACTTTTAAAAAATTCAGCCCCGCATTTTTTTTTTTTTTTGCATAAAAAAAAACTTAATGTGATTAACAAATCATGCAGCCTATTAGACTGTTTGCAAATAACAACTCATCCATTATGTCGCAAAAAGCACTTAACAATAATTTAACTGTAGAAAAGATACTCAGAAAAAAAAAAAAAAAAATGTCAAAATAACACCACCTTTTAAAAATGTACCACATGGATAAATATCATTAGTTGTTTTAAACCAAACTTTTTGTAATTCTAACTTTGATTGTTTCCGTTTTTGAAAATCTTTGAATCAAAACATTATTTTGTCATTTGTGATCTCAAAACTTAACAATATTAGCAACTCTTGATGTACAGTACAGAATGCAAATAAAGAACAATAAAATATTTTTGCTTGTTGAGTATTTACCAGCTTTGCCTTCTTCATCCGAGTCGGAGTCGAAGTAAATGCTGTCATACTCCTGAACCTGTTGCTTGTCTACTGTGGAAGTGGCATCACCGCTCCCAGATATTTGACCTGTACATGAAATGTTGAATTAATATTTGAGTTCATTTACTGTTACAGTTCCATTTTAAATGGGTTTGTGAAACCTGGAGCTGAAGATGCTGTCCAGCGGCCCTCCAGGCTCTTCATGGTGCTGCTGAGCTCTGCCTCCATCTCCTTCTCAAACTCATCCCCGCTGGAGGACTCGCTCTCCCCCGTCAGATACTCTCGGATCAGCTTCTTCTTCTGGTCTGGGGTCCCATTAAGAAGAATATCCAGCTCATCCTCAGAGCTGAAGACAAGGAGAAAGCTTTTTTTTTTTTGCACTAAAAGTTATCTGCACTGTTTGTTCACTTCACTGGTTTGCACTATATCTGCCATGCTTTATTTAACTGTATTTTTTTGTATAGTTGTATTTTTTATTTCATCTATATGTTTAGCCTCTGCTGTTAGTGTTATCTGTATGCACCAAGGGTCTGTGAGTAATGCAATTTCAATTCTATGTATGCATGTACTGTACATGTGGAAGAATTTACTTGAAAACACGGTCTCATTCTGACCCCTGAAGAGCATTTATGATGCTCATGTTTACAACTCGAGGGAAATGCTATTAAATAACCATGCATGCCAACACCAATGTATTTCTAACATGCATAAGGCATATATAAAATACAACTACGTCGGCTCATCTAACGTTAGCTGCTGGTGTTCACATTTGTTTGTTTATATGTTTGCAAGAGAGAATGTTTTCTGTTATTTACCTGCTTTCGGCTCTTTCCTCGTCGCTTGGCTCTTCAATCTCATATGAATCATAATCATCTTGTCGATTCATTGTTCTTATTTAGAGTAAAACACCAGAAAAATATAACACGTTTTGCTTTAGCACCGGAAAGCAAGTTATAAAGTATTTCTGGGTCACGCTTTTTGACTTCAAAATAAAGCTGTCAAAATAAAAGCCAAAAAAAAAAAAAAAAACTAACGTTAACTAATTATATCATTTCACCATGATTGCGGTTACAGCTTGTGTAAATGTATTTTGATGTCATTTTCAGATTTAATAAACAAAGACGGTTTAAAGGTCTCCCAAACTGTGGCAGCTGGATTGTATTAAAGAAATCCCAGTGTATAAGATAAAAAAGTATATTGGCAGGAAGCGAACACAGCCTTTATTTAATGTGTCCATTAATTCAAATAATTAGTTTTTCTGTTGACATAAAAAAAAATCTCATTTAAAGTAAACAGCATCATTTATTTTTGTTATTTTCATGGTCATTTTCTCATTGTTATCAGCGTTTATCTCAGCATTCCTCCATCTGAATAAATGGAAGCTTTGGTCACATATTGTGAAAAAGAAACATTCATATACAGTGCACTTAAAAAATCTAGGGGAAAAAAATGCATCCATGTATGTTTTTTTTTCTTTTCTTTTTTTTACATTGTCATATGAAACTACATTTTAAGGCAAACATACTGAAGCATTATTTGTCAGGAAAGAAAAAAGGAATACACGGCTTTGCAGAAAATGAGTCCATTACGATGATCCATAGCTATACGATGAAAACTAACACATGTACAAGGCTTTGAGTGACCATACACTTTAATTGTAATAACAATCAGCTCAACTCGAACAAGATATCGGAGCAGCATCCACACACAGATCACCAAAACTAAATTTGAAGATTTACAACAGGGAAAACAGAACCAAGCGAAACCAAACAAACGGGACAAAAACTGCCGAAACCAGAATGATGTAGCGAAAACAATTAACAATGAAAAGTTAAAAATGTGTGATTAAATGAAGAACTCGTATATGTTGTGCGGTGTGGATCAGGTGATCTTCCACAGTGGACTGCCTCACTTTAGGGGGGTTGTGGAGGGAGTATGGTGTCTCTGGTGGTGGTAAGTACAGACGTCTCTTTAGACAAACTGACCCCAGGTATGTTCTCTCCTCCATCTTCCGAATGAAGACGAGACCAAAGCAGGGAAAGCCCTATATGGAGAACCTGGCTTGAGGACCTAAGTGTCCCCTTTCAGGACCCCCAGACAGCTCTGCAGCAACTGTAGATTCCCCTGGAGAGAGATCGGAGCATATCATGAACAAACAATACATGAGTTTGACATCACTGAAGAGTCGGAGTATGAAGTGAGTGAAAACCTTGGCATGTTTCAGTTCCAGCTCGGCCAGTTCCACCAAGTTCTTTCTGAACGCTGCTACTCGCCGTGTCTTGAAATCTATCAGTTCTGAATGGAACACAAGCATTAATATTTAGTGAGCAAAACTAAAAGAAATTTAGTGCTTTTATCCAAAGTGACTCCCAAGAGCCATCTGAGGTCAAAAGCAATATAACACATTAAAAAGAAAATGGATCTTTCTGAGAAAAAAAGGCAGATTACTAAATAAAAATATTAAAGAAATATTATTGTTGTGATACATCTCCGTAAAATACTTTTTAAAAAAATATAATAATAATAAAGATATACAGTATAAAATTTTACAGTTATACAGTTACTACACAAATAATTTTCAAATGTTCAACCATCAAGCAGAAAACCTCAAAGAATCATCAGTAAGTCAGTAAGAAATGAAATTTCTGCTTCTTATTTTTCTAAATGCATGTTATACATCTAATTGAACATTTCAGCCATGCATTTATTTCATAAAAAAAAAAATTGTTCTGACCTTGTAATGTTTAATCAAGGTGTTATAACTGGATATTGCAGTGAAAATGACAGACTTATCTCTTGTGACGTATTTAGTCTCCGAGAAGCTCACATGCTTCGCAAAATATGCTTTGCATATATTTATTTAAAGGGGTCATATGATGTTTCTAAAAAAAGAACATTATTTTGTGTATTTACATTAACATTTAGTTACTCAGCAGACGCTTTTATGTGTAATGCAATGTGTTTACATGGTTTTAGGTAAAAAAAAAATAATAACATTATTTTCCACATACTGTACATCATTGCTGCTCCTCTATGCCCCGCCTTCTGAAATGCATTGATTTTGTTTTTAAGTTCATCGTTCTGAAAAGCAAGGTGTGCTCTGATTAGCAAGCTATCCAGTGTATTGTTATTGGCAGAGTGCCTCAAGCGTGTGATGGAAATGATACGCCCCTTAACATACTGTGATGTTGTGTCCGGGTGTGATGAGAAAAACAAAAACAATTAAACTCAATATTATAAACGAGGTATTTGTTGCATCCAGTTGGGACAAAATTAGTCTTTTTACGAGTTGTGTTGCAACGTGGCACAAACATAAAACCATGTCTGCATTTGTGTTTGGAGACATGACAAACAACAAGTGCTAATCTACACTGCTGAAAACTCGCGTTTGAATCATCAGTGGTAAATTCTTTAAATATGAAAACGTATACTTACAGACTGAGAGTCAAATCAGCCGGCATTATATTCTACTACCAGGACCAGGAAACTTTTCCCGTAAAAATGCTGCGCACATCAGAATATTTGGGTTGAACTGTTCTGGAACAGTGTTGTAAATACAACTTAACCACTGATTTCTAGTTGTGTCCTCTTTTGGAAGACCAAACAAAGTATTTTCGCTTTCACAACGAAACAGTGTCTCCACGACATGGCGGCGGCAACAACAATACTACAGCGAAAATCAAAGTTACACCTTCATTCTTAGTGTAAACATATGGGTGGTGTTATGCAAATCTTCCCACAAAGTGAAGCAGACATGGGGGGCGTGTTTAAACGAGGTGTTTGAGGAGGGTGTGGATGAGTCTTAATGTTTAAATAGAATATCTCTTTGGGATTGAGACTTTAGTCTTTGCAACTTTATGGATCTTATCTATTCACAAACAGCTTGTAACACTCCAAAGAGAACGGAAAACTCGAAACGCATCATATGACCCCTTTAATTAAAACATGGCCTTTCATAATAGCAATAGTAGCTTTTTATAGTAGCAATTTGATAACAGCATTGAGCAATATCTTAATTTAGGTTTATTTTAGTTTTATTTTGATTATTCAGCCCTAGTGTGAAATGAGACAATCAGAACGGATCAGATCTGTGGAGTCGGATTTTGGACCAATGACATAACAGTGGGCGGAGCCAACAAGTGTGACGCCTACTAAAACCAAGCATTCAACCAATGGCAATTGGCTGTGCCAGTTTACAAGGAAGAACAACTTTTATTACATTGCGTCTGATTGGGGAACGATATCAAGTAGTCTTGTACTGAAGTCACTGTTTGAATAATACATATGAATTACCTTGTTTTGCAGATTCAGAGATTTTCTCAAACTTCTGACAGCACACTTGCTGCGTGGTTTCTGCTTGTAGGACGTCCTTGTTTTTAGCTCGGGCTTTGTCCAGACCTTTATTAGCGTTCTCATAATCAACTAATGCTCTTCCTCGTCTGTACAGCAGGTCCTGTGGAAGAGATAATGCAGTTAACAAAGAAAGAAAACACACATAATCTAAAAAAAGTGTTTTAAACGGGGCCAAGAAGCAGAAACTATGAATAGCAGAAGACCAATCCTCTGCAACAAACAGTCAATACTGTATTAAACTGAATCTTATACTCCAAGTGGACACTGTTCTGCCTCAGACAGTCAAGTCAGAATCACTTCTGTTGCTTAATTACATTGAATCCCAGGGCTACAGCAACAAATCACTCACTAATGCCGGAAGGAAAGTCCTCTAATGACCAGCTGCCAGTTCAACATGCTGACCACACATCTCTACCTTAGCAGCTTGTGACTCTCTGAGGTAGTACTTCAACAAGTCGGCAAGTTTCAAATCCTCATCCGCCGCCACACGCGCTTCAATTTTCTGCACAGGAAACAGAGGAAGAGGTGAGTGACTCTAAAGCCCCCAACTCTCTGATTCATCACATTCTGCCTTCTCTTTTGAGAAAAAAAAACTGCTGAGGTTAGACATAACCAATGAACAAATGAACTTCTCTACACCTTAGAGAGTAAGGTAGTCACAAAAGTGTTTAAAAACTGTAATCTTCTTATACACTTTTTAGATTAGAAATTTGAAGAACAATTTATTATTATTATTAAATATACATGATTAAAAACAAATGAACAAAACCTTTATGTAACAAATGTACATTTGATTAGTGAACAAGTAATAATGCAGAATCTTAAATATTTTGTTGTTATCATTAATACCATTAAAAATGGTTTTCTGTATCTAAACTTAATCTTAAATATTAAACAAAAATGGAAAAAAAACTGAATTAAAAATAAAGCTAAATATAAAACAAATAAATAATGAATAAAAATGACAAAAGCATGTAACTAAAACTAAAATATAATTAAAATATGAATACAAATATACATTCTATATAGTATGTAAATAAAACTAAAATATCACTGATTAATAACTATGAATATTTCTGCTATGACATTTATTAATCTGAGTTAATGTTAATTTCAGTATGTACCAATCAAAATTATATTGGTTAAAAATCACATTAATTGCACTGTGTTAATTAATAATAGTAGATTAATAGAAATTAATAAAGATCATAGTTTAACTATATTTTATCTTATAAAATGTAATGAATAGTTCTTATTCATATTATGTCATAAGGTTTTAAATGTTATATGATTTTTAAAATTAAGGATTAAACTTAAGACAACACTAAATTATTTATAATGCATCCATGTTAATATTACTATGAAACTGGAAATGCTTACCCGTGTTTTCTCAAAAAGCTCTGATACTTTCAAGAAAAATCTGTTTAGGAGGGAACGAAACGAAAAGCAAGTTAAGCACTTGACTCCATTAACCAATCTAAAAAGACTAAGGGGCCATTCACACATTTTTGCTTTAAAAATGCAAGGTACAAAAAAAAAAAAGTTTTACTTTTTTAAACTTGAACGGCGTGTTTTTAGATTGTCACACAGTCATGAGAAGTGAGTGCAACAGAAATGTTTACATGGAAAACAATGCAAAAGTAGTGGAGTGGAGTGGAAAAACGCATTCAGTGTGAACAGCCCCTGAAACATTCCCTTTCCGAGCTCCATGGGAAATCACTGTCGTACTTGCACAGATCTGTGGAGTCCTGGGTTCCTAAGGTGTACAGCGTGGAGGCGATTCTGTTGATATCATCCGCCGCATCTGAAACACATGTCCTGTTAGATCTCTACATGAGGAAACGCTGTCAGTGTTTCACACATTCAATGGTACGGCACTTAACACTGTTTCACAGCATTCTGCTCATCAGTGTTGTGCCAATAAGACTCACGGCACATATGCAAAAGACCAAACATTTGGCTCGGAATTGGAAAGACACTTGATGCAAAAAAATGATGTGAATGACCAAAACATATTTCTGAATCCATGTCCATTTCTCTTGCAGCCCTATGTGACCCAGAAGCATTTATAAATGTGACGCATTCACCCATAAAAATAAGATAAAGAACAGAGAAGCTTACTTTTGTGAGATCTGATCTTTCGATCAGATTTGGCAGACGCGTCTTTGACACGGTTGTGGTACTCTAAAAGGAATGTCTTCTCATGTTCAAAGAAATCATCAACGTCCTGTGATAAAAAAAAATTA
The DNA here is from genome assembly GCF_003368295.1 of Carassius auratus. Taxonomy (NCBI): domain Eukaryota; kingdom Metazoa; phylum Chordata; class Actinopteri; order Cypriniformes; family Cyprinidae; genus Carassius; species Carassius auratus. The sequence continues at coordinate 17,943,324 of NC_039284.1, forward strand.
TCAATAAATAACGAAATAAATAGACTGTTTAGTAAAATGCAAAAATATTCTCATGAAGAGATGAATGAATGTTGAGAAACATGATGAAATGGATGTTTTCTGGCAACTTTACTACAATGTAAACTGCTGTTCAATAGTTTGGAGTCACTAGGATTTTTATTTTATTTTAAGAAATTAATGTTTTTTCAGCAAGGACACATTAAATTAATCAAAAATGACAGTAAAGATAATATTTATAATGTTACAAAAGATTTGTATTTCAAATTAATCCTGTTATTTTGAACTGTTTATTTATCTCTTATGCCCATCTCGGTTACATTGTGTTGTTTAAAAATAGTAAAAAAAAAATTATATATATATATATATATATATATATATATAAAAAATAGATTTCTTTTTATACTGTATTTTTGAACAACACAATGTAACCTGGATGAGCATAAGATACTTCTTATGACCCCAAACATTTGAACCATAATGTATTTTTGACTGTTTTTGGTTTTGGCCACTGTGCATTCAACCACTAGTGAAGCGTTCACCAGGGAGTCATAAACCATCATTCGACCCACAGCTAAACACAAAGCAGCTCAAGCCAAAGTAAATCATTTCTTAGTCGTCGTGGCCTCTCTCCACCCCCTAACTTCTAAAGTAGAGTCACATAAAACAGTCACATGATTTGGGAAGAAGGCCTCAGACTGAACTGACCTTTACTCCAGCCACAAGAACCCCATCTGCAGACTTCACCACGTTCTTGAAGAAATCCTCCAGCTTTTCCTTCTTGTTTTTCCCTCGTACACTCAGCTGTAATTACAAGTGTAGGGTAAATGAACAATTAAATGCTCTTTATATATATAGGAGACATATTAGGTAATATTTAATATTTTTAATTCACTGCAGAAAATAAAACAACAGTTATTTTCATTATCAAATATTTAATATATACACGATTCATTGCCTTAAAAAAACTATGGTTAAAATATAGTAAATAATAACATGCATAATAAAAACACATAAAGGTAATAACACTTATTGTACTTGTACTTACAATTTCCAAACATTTTAGAACAATAAATGTTAAAAATGGCACACTTACGTCTTGGTTGTACTCTAAGAAAACATGAAAGTTCAAGTCTTTGCGCAGGACGGGGTGGGCTGCAACACGGCACAAAAAGACCTCATGCATTGCCACAGTCTTCTTGAAGATGGCCAGATATTCACTACAACACATTTTCATATTATTAATAATGAAGTCATGCAACTAGCACTGCACTAACAATCATAAAGGAAGACGGTCAACTCACGCCTCCAGCTCCTGTTTCATCTTGGTGAACTCCTCCTTGGTCATAGATCCTTCACCTTCACCCAGCTTCTGAAGCTTCTCCCGTGATGCATCGAAATCCGGTCTCGGAGGAGCAGGGGGGATCTACAGAGAAAGTCTTTATGGTAGCTAATCAATCGGCATTATGACTCCCAAAAGAGTTTCGGTTTGCCTTTAGAGCAGAGTTGGTAATGAGACTCTGGGATTTATAATATCATCATTCACTGAATGAAAAATGCAATCGCTCACACTGCAAAGAGCTATAAATAGTTCAGGCCTGCTTTGATGATATTGTAAATGGCAGTCAGTGCCAGGATCCTTTCTTTGTTGAGTATTAATTGGAGCATCCCTGATGAAACTATATTAAATCAGATAGAAAAAGACTTACTTGATGCTGAAAATGATGGATATTATAATAATATATTGTGAAATATTTTTACTATTCAAAATACCAGTTTTCTAATTGAATGTATTGTAAAATGTAATTTATTCCTGTGATGCAAAGCTGAATTTTTACAATCATTATGCCAGTCTTCAGTGTCACATGATTCTTCAGAAATCATTTTAATATGCTGATTAGCTGCTTTCTTATCATCATCAATGTTGAAAACAGTTTAATATCTTAGTAGAATCCATGATTTAAAAAAAAAGTCTCTAAGGCATAGGAAGTTTAAAAGAACAGCATTTAATTGAAATTAGCATTTTTTAACATCATAAACATTCCTTGCTGTAAAAAAAAAAAGTATTAATTTCTTAAAAATAAAAAATACAATCTTACTGACTGCAAATGTTTAAACAAAATGAATATGGCATGGAAAAGTAATGAAGCATATAAAACATCAATTTAGTCATTTTACTCTTCTAGCTTAATAATAGTTTCAACCAATACATCCACAATGGAAACTGCACCAAAGATAATTTCCCTTTTTTTTTTTTTTATCTTGCACCTGAACTACAACAAAATGAGATTCGTCAAGCTACAACAGACCTTGTCATGTGCACCAGGCCTATAAAAGCACATTAAGCAATGATTTCAGCCTTGGCAAGACTGACTGGAACGTTTGCTCTCAAACACACACAATGAAGTAGTGTTTAAATGAGAGTACGACCCATGCAGTTCAAAAGCAAATTAAAGAATGACGTTACTAGCATAATTGCAAACAACTGGCCAGCGATTAACAGGCAAACATTCTGTTACATCACTAATTAAACCATACGATAATACAATAAACAGTACTTACAATATAACCTGCGTATTCTTCATTTTCCACAAACGAGTCGTGGAGCCAGATAAATTCTTCATGCTGTCGGACCACTGAAAATTCATTCTGCTTGAAATTAGGTAGAGTGCTCTGGAAAAAACATAAATCATCACTTAATAAATTAATGCAGTAACCGATATGTGGATAAGGAGACACAAACACACAATACTGCTAGTTTTTTTTCCTTTCACTGATGCTGGGTACCTTTGTATGGACGGTGAACTTGACCTTGTCTCTCTCGCTCAGAGCATCTGAGATGTCCACCTGTAGTGTTGCATCGGTTTGAAGATCCACATTCACTGCCCTTGGCTGTTAATTAATAAAAAAATAATTCAACACATACAGTGTCATTTAAAACCATCAATAGCTCAAACAGTGAGGATCACAGGAGATGGAGTCTACTGCAACTATACGGCTTTCGCTTTTGAATATTACACAGAAAGTTTGTTTCATCTAATGACAAAACATATAACATATTATAATAGATATTGTTGCGCTTAAGTAGAAGACAAGGACTGCAGCAACATTTTTTCTCAAGGCAACATGGAATATTTGTACTTTCAACAGTTTACAATGATGAATATATATATATATATATATATATATATATATATATATATATATATATATAATTTTTTTTTTTTTAAATATACACATTCTCTTAATATTCGCAAATATATGCATTTAACCTAAAATACTCAACAACAAAAAAAGTTAATATACATATAATAAATATTACATTTAAAACAAACAAGTATTGTACTGAAATGTTAGGCTATTATTATAATTTTAAAAATACAAATTTAACTTATTTAAATTTATGCATTTAGCAGACGCTTTTATCCAAAGCGACTTACAGTGCATTCAGGCTAACAGCTTTTACCTAACAATATTGTAATATTATATTCTATAATATTATAGAATTAATTAATGAGATTTTTTTTTATATTATATCATTAAACTGCAAAAAAAAAAAATATTACAGCAACAAAATTTGTAGTAAATACACTTCGGCAGAAACTATGGTTATTATGGTAAATGTTATAATAATGCAATGCAACATTATTTTAATTCTAAACGTTTTTCAAAACCCAGTTTTTCTACATTCTCTACAAAACTGAGAATATGCCATAGAAGTAACAGGGTATTCTTAAAAATACTTTTAGTACTGTGTACAGTAGCATGGTGTACATTAAAGTACCATGGTACGGCTACAGTACAGTCATTACTGTCAGATGTATCTAAATAAAATACCTCCCATTACAACAACACTGTAACAACTAAACACAGCAACATTGCTTCATTTGATGTTACAGTATAAAGCAACATTGTTTCAAATTTGTACAGATAAGAATTAGTCACATAATTATGTAAAAAGTAACATTGACTACATATTTTGCACAGCTCGATGACACACTGTTCGCTTATTCTTTAACTTTTACAGGGTTATTTAACCAGCTAGATGAGGTGATTGTTCATGGCATGACAGGATTTGTGGATTCTTGTCCTAGTTTCTGGTTTTGTCATAACACTAGAGATTTTGTGCATACATAGGGTTTGTCAGGAGGAAGTGAACAGACGGACTCAAATATGACACACACACAGGGCCACAGTGACACCAGCAGTAATACACACGTCCTCTGACCACACACACACACACAACAAACATGCACAGCACACGGCAGGTGGACAGAGAGAGAGCAGAAATGAGGACAGAAGAAAAAAAAACTTACTCCTCTGTCCTCCTCCGAGAGGAAATCGGGCCCGTCGTCCAGCCCTTCTTGCTGTGGAGAGATACACAGAGAGATCAGAACGAACGGTCGGAATGTAAACACGACAGATGCTCGCTATTACTCGACGCATCGGAGGATTGGAGGTGTAAATGTTAAGGGTGGAGGGAGGGAGAGAAAAAAAGCACCCACCATCATGGCTGCTGCGGGTGGAGTGTGTGAATGTGGCGGAGTGTGTGACGTCACTGAGGCACGAGCTCTGAGAGGCGGAGCTTCGAGTGTTCAAGCAAAGGTTTGCACCATTTATTAGATTTTTTAGATTTAGCATTTTAGATATTATTATTATTATTATTAGTATTATTTATTTATTTGGCTTTACTCTTATTTTTGTTGTTGTCGTCTTGCACGTATACAGGCTAAAAATATTCATTGTAAATCAGTTTTGTAAACGTTTTTTTTTTTATTATATTAATCAAATAATGTTCATTATTATTGTTATTATTATTATTATTATTATTATTATTATTATTTTCATTGTCTTTGTTGTTGTTTTATTATTACTTTCAATTACTAGATTGAAATCTGTATGTTAATTATATTATTCTATTATATTTATATAATAGGTTTGGATTTACTCTTATTTTCTTGGTATTTTATTATTCAGATATTTTGTATATTTGTCTCTACACTTGTATATAAGCAAAACTTTTACTGATTTTATTATATGAATAAAATAAATAGCTTTTATATTATTGTTATTATTATTATTATATATTCATTTGAATATTTTATTGTATTATTATATATTTGTTTTATTCATGTAATCTAATCATTGTAATGTAATGTATATTTGTAACATATTTTTTTGTAAAGCACTTTGTAAATATATTAATAAAATATATAATGTTTAATTACATTTATATTATTATTATTCGATTGCTGTTATAAATGTATTATATTATATTATATTTAGGTTAAGTTTCTTTTTAATTTTCTTATTATGTTTCCTATATTTTTATGTACATATACATGTATTTTATTTATTAGTAATAAGACATATTATATTAATGTATATATTCCTTACTATGTGAATAAATAAAATACATTATTATTATTATTATTATTATTATTATTATCATTATTATTATGTCTAAGTGCATAAGAAGCGAGTTATAAATAGCTTATATAGCAAACTTCAAAACAGACTTATGATTGAAACATTCACTAACAAAGTCTGTATAGTACAGGGTTCGTGATTGTGTGTTGATGTGATTATTCACCACTAGAGGACGACAAACTCACTTCAGTCACGGAGAGAACAGCTGCTGATCTTCACCTGCTGGTGGCGCGTGATGCTGTTATTACTCAAACACCCCACTAATTAGATATTTCAAGCCAGATGAGTTTGAAATAATCAAGCACTATTGGATAATTATTTTCATGACAAGAATCCAGATAACAGAATAATAATCTATGCTATACCACACTGCAGTTCATCTTCTTGGCGGTGTTATCATTATAAGATTAAAGCCAGGGCATATTTACATTTATAAAATCAAACAACCTCAAATTAATCGCAAGTAATAGGTGCATTTAATTCCTTGCATATTTGTAATTTATGCCTATTCATTTAATTGTGTCTGACCATATACAGTACATAATAGTTTTTCTTTTCAACCTGTTTTGCTGCTACATATGCCTGGTGCTGCCTTATATCAGTTCCAAAACATATATGTACACGTGTGTATATATTGTTATTATTATTATTATAATTTTTTGTTAAAGTGATGTTGAAACAACAAAACACCAGTTTAGGAGTAAATCATTACATAGTTCCTACATGCAAAAAAAAAAAAAAAAAAAAAAATCAAAACATTGCAAACCTGATGGTCAATGTCTTTTTTTTATTTAGAATATTGTAACTACATTTTAAACATTGCAACTTTTCTCTCCTCACATTCCTTTCATCCCAGGAATAGTTCACCTAAAAATGAAAATTGAATATGTACTCAGCCTCAGGCCATCCAAAATGTAGATGATTTTGTTTCTTCATCAGAACAGATTTGGAGAAATGTATGGTTAGCCGTAAGACTGAGAGTCCAAACAGCTGATAAAAACATCACAGTAATCCAAAAGTATTTCAACAGACTCCACTCCATCAGTTAATGTCTCGTGATGTGAAAAGATGGAGTTGTTTCTTGTAAAAATGTTTGTTTTAAACATGCATTAAGGCATTTTAATTTTAAACGGTTACTTTTGGCCAAAATACTAGTTCATAATCCATAATAACACTTCCTCCAGTAAAAAAAAAAAATGTCAGTGTTGTCCACTCAAAATTCACCAACATATTTGTTTTGGACTGTTTTGTCTTGTAAATGGTGCTTGATCTTTGCAGATTTCTCTCCTGATTCAGGACTCCTAACCAGAAGGTAGGCTACATTTAAAGTAAAAAATGTTGTAATGATGGATTTGTTTTCTCATAAACACACAGCATTTCGCTTCACAAGATATTAACTGATTGACTGGAGTACTGTGGGTTAGCTATTGTGATGTTTTCATCAACTGCTGGACTCTTATTCTGACGGCACCCATTCACTGCAGAGGATCCATCGCTGAACAAATGAGGGAATGCTGAATCTCTCCAGATCTGAAATAAACTCATCTACAGCTAATTTTCATCTTTGGCTAAACTATTCCTTTAAACCATTCCTTTAAATAGATCTTCAGTTTAAAAGAGAAGGAACGGCTAAGCCAGTGAAATGTTTTTAACAACATGTCGCTCATTCTCACGTGCTTTGCAGCAGCAAGCTATCAATACTCTGAGCGCGGTGGATCCACCCTTTCACTGCACAGAATCTACGGGAGAGCAAGGTCATTCGTTTATTTTCAGCACACTTGTCCAGACTCAGAGATTTGGGCTTACATGAAAGACACTTTGAATCATGCAGCGGTGGACATTAAAGTTTCAAAAATTGTATTGATCACATGCACAATTATATAGAGAATATATAACCAGCAGTGAAATGAGAGTAAATAAAAGCTTTGACTATTAAGTTAATAAGACTAAATAAATGAAATGTCTTTAGAGTAAAGATTGCTCTTTTTCTGTCTGTACTGATACTTGATTATGTATCCTAGACAATGCATAATAATGGGTTATTTAAAATTTAGCAATGCAATTATACAACATTTTTATTAATTAAAGGAAATGTTTCAGCAAATCAGCATATTAGAATGATTTCTGAAGGATCATGTGACACTGAAAACTGGAGTAATTCTGCTGAAATTCTGCTTTGTCATCATAGGAATAAATTATATTTTAAAATATATTGAAATAGAAAAGTTATTTTAAATTGTAATAATATTTCACAAGAGTATTCTTTCCTATATTTTTTGCTCACATAAATGCAACCTCGGTGAGAATAAGAGACATGAAACATGACAAAATCTCACCGACCCCAAACCTTTGAAAGGCAGTGTAGCTAAAGAGATTAGCTAGGTTTGCACCCCAGAATTTATGCCTACATGCACAAAAACTAGTTTCATAAGCATTACTAGAAATTTCCCTGAGGAGACAGCATTGTGTTCATAACTGAACCATAATCAACAGCACAGATGAAGGCCAGTACTTTCCTTCTCCGAGAGCTTTTATGGCAGGGATTTTGAGGGATTAGATTTGTAACAATCTACACATTGTGTTTTGAAATGGTCTGTGATATTTGAGAGCAGCCCCCTAAGAGACCTTCCTTTCATTGGTGCTACTTCACTGAAGAGTGAAAACGGCTCTTTATAACCACTGTCCAGTCTGTACTCTTTTGTAGCTCTTTGCAAGCATGTTCGGTTTTGCCATTTGTGGACAACGATGACAAGACACAAAAGCATGCTGGCCATAAATAGCGCCGAGCAGCAGAGGATTGCTCCCTGACTGTGGATCAAATTCTCCAAAGGGAAAAGCAGCCACTGGCCTCAAGCCCAGATCTACTGCAAGACCACGCTCATAGAAACGTCCTGGCACTACTGTAAGAAGCAGTGAAGGAGGCTCATTTCAACTTTATTAAGTGCTTTAAGACAGCGGCTGCCCCCAATCTAAAGATGTATGCATAAGAGTTCAACGCTTTACTTGATTGATATGAAAGAATCAAAATCTGAAATACTAACAAACCATTCAATAACCAGAAAATGAAAGTTTGAATAATGCCTAAAGCAGATTTAAAAAGTTTGTACTGACCTTTTATAAATTAAAGGGTTTCATTTAAGCATAAACATGTATAATACTGGTTTAAACTGTTACTGTTCACCCTCCAAAAGTTATAGTTTTCTGTTTAATTTAAATGCAAATTTTTTTTTTCGAGCAAAAAAAAAAAAAAGCATACTTTTCCCTGATTTAAAGAAGACACCCACTAAAATATCATTCAGTTCCTAGGTTTTGCCTATTGGTCAGTAAATATTTTTTTTACTCGTTTCAAACAATACAATTTAATATGCTCCCTTATTCTTTTTTAAATTTACAATTATATAATAATATAATAATAAGCATGTTTTTATAATTTTTACATATGGTGTTACACTGAATTGCAATGTAACATTATTTAAACCATTTTATTTTCCAAAAACCTTAAAAGTATACTTCACTTACATTTAATGTGCTGATATAAAATCACCTTTAAATTTTGACCTTTGAGTCGCATATATACAGCATTACAGGATAGATAGATCGATTTAACTGAGCCAAGAAATCCATTCAAGAATTCTGCCACAACATTTTATTTCAAAGTGGCACCTTCCTCAATCTCAAAAACAATGCTTCACTTCAGGCTGCAAATATTGCCATCTTTACAGATAATAGTGTTTTCATGTAGTGTTAAAAAAAAAAACTCAGATCATTCCAAGCAGCTCGGCCTTCACGTTCAGAGGTGCGTTTGAATCAAACGCTGCAGTGGAAGAGTTCAGAACCCTTCTGTTTATGTCCATATGTGTAACAGGAATGAAAACTGTGCTAACTTCTATTCCAGGCTGACAGACAAAGAAATCCCAAAGTCCTCCTTCATCTGGTAGTGTAAAAACCAAAAGTGCTTTGTTTATCTGCATGAACTAAATGTGTCCGCCATGTAAAAAGAGCCAAATTAGGTAGAAGAGTTCAAATAAATAGTTTCAAATGCGTAAAGTGCTTGTTAACGCATTGCTGTGAGGCATGAATGTACAGCATTCACATACAGTTCTCTTACAGCAGAATAGCAGATCTCTGTGAATACATCATAAAGATATCAACTCTTAATATCTGATCATACAAGCTTTCTACTGTTGTTTGGCAAAACACAAAGAGGGATACAGAAAGTTCTTCGGGGAAGTATAAAAGCTAACTGCAAAAGTAAGCTAGCATTCAACTGGTAGGCTTTTCTTACATATGTTAATGATATCTCTTTAATGTGAAAAAAAAAAATGAAATAAAGACAAACTAGGATTATTCCTTCATGATCATATGATAGAGACAGCTGCTAAGATGAGAGCGTGTGGATTCCAGATGGCACATGGCTGTTGTTGAGTTTACAATGGTCTCCCCTCCAGCGATACGACCACGTTTCCGCCCAACTTCTCTGCCAGGGTTGTGCGGTCCTGGATGTCGTCTAAACCATTAACCTGCCATTCGTGTTTGATACCTGTGAAAAGACAGGATTGCATTAGATTTCAAAATGTGGAGCGTTTTGTTTCAATGTGAATATGAAGTTATGCGTGCTTTCTTTGTTTCTGATCTTACTGGGATTGATTTTTTTTCTGTATATATATATATATATATATATATATATATATATATATATATATATATATATATATATATATATATATATATATATATACACACACACACATATCAGCATCCAGATACTATCGGTTTTATTAAAATGCATTTTGGGTATTCTTGGTGAATATGACTGTACTCACCTGTAAACTTCTTCTTAATGGCATCTTTCGAGCTAGCATAAATCATCTTGCTTTTTAACGGCGCACCTTCAGGAGCCCTGTAATTAAAAACAGCAGTGCACATGCATGTGTTAGAGGACAGCAGAATTGAAAAGCAACAAAGAGCAAAGTTATTATTATTAACTTAAGCTTTTATATAGATGAAAACAATATTAGCATTCAAAAAATTCAAAGTACAAAAATGCATGAATAAATGCATTAAAAAATAAATGATTTTAAAATGCATAAATAAGCTAAACAAAAAAATAAAATATATATATTTTCTAAATTATCTGCAATTATTAGGGTTGCAAAGGGGCAGAACATTTCCCAAAAATCCTAGAAATTTTCAGCCCCTTTGCAACCCTAATAATTATCTTGCCAGTCAGACTACGTACCAAAATATAAATACCAAGTCTTCTTTCTTGGACTCTTTAGTTTCATAAGTGGCATCGTATAAGCCGTATCTGCAGTCATTGAGAGGTAAGAGCTTCACGAAGCAGGCGTAGGGGTCATCGACACTGTCTCCAATGTCTCCAACTAAGATCTGCTTGCCCTCCTCTACGACGATCTTCTTCTTGTCGTCGCTGAGGCAGAACAGCACTGCCTTTTTGCGCTTTTTCACCTCGTCTGAGCTCGAAGACTTCCGTACTTTCATGTCATTGAAGACTCTGATAACTTCATCACTGACTGTGACACCAGAGGCCTGCGATGAGGATGAGATTGAGACGGTTTTGATGAAAACAGCAGTCTGTGGATCCATACTTGGATGTCCAAACTCTCCAACAGCAGAGTAAATAACATGACAATGCACATCTATAGTAAAAATAAATACTGTATGAATCTACCAGGCAATATTAGAGGTAACAAGCCATGAGATTTGGATCACCTCACTGGCATTGAGCAATCTTGTACGTTCTGTGCACAACCAGCTGGTCTGTCACTACAAGTCAAATCTCTCACTCGCAATTAAAAAAACGCGCTGCAAGGCAAAGTCATAGCAGGGTGCCTGGGACACGATACAAGTATGAGAGCTCCTCCTGGGACTTTTTAAAGACATTTGGATCCATGATCAATGACACTTCACCCTTAAACCAAATTAGGCCCCTGGAAAGTTGAACTGAGCATTAATCCATTGAAGCAAAACAGTGATTCATGTTAAATTCAATTCAAGTTCATTTGTATAGCACTTTTCACTATGCAAATCATTGCAAAACAGCTTTACAGAAAATTCTATTCAAATCTCAAGTTGATGTCCAGAAATCAAGCAGTTAGTTAATGCCATATAAAAAAAAATTGACAGTGAACACTATTAACTTGTATATATCCTGGATATAAATAACTACTACAACTGCAATTAAATAAAGAATACATAATTTCTTGTTTTCTAATACAAATATTTAAAATTCTTATTTTTTTCTTATTCTTAAATATTTGAGAAGCAAAATTACTTAAAATATTTGTATATATTTTGGTTTCAAAATAAGATGATAGTATATCAGAAAAATAATAAACAAAATATCCAACCTAGTTTCTACTCCACTTTAACTATAAACTATTCAATGGATACAAGCAGCTTCTGATTTTTCTTTACTTTCCAGAGTAATGTACTTATTACATCTAGGAAAATGGCTACTTGATAGGGTTTTTGAAGGAATTTATCAACTAGTGTCAACTATTGTAACAGTTAGTAGTATTGAAATGATGACTAGTTAAGTGTGAAGTAGTTAACAGTAAGTTAATGTGCAGCGGCAGCGCATGCGCACTGACGCGCTTTGAGCAGCTGGTGTTAGAGCTCCGACTCTTTCTCTCTCTCTCTCACACTATGGCCACTAAATCCTACTGAATCATGAACAAGTTGACCAGTTCACTCCCAGGACACACAACAGACATCTGACAGCATGCAACAGCATAACCGTTCTGATTAAATTCGTAGGAGTCTATCAGTTCAGTCCCGATCATTTATTTATTTCTCCAGCGCCAGTGAGTAAAAGTTGGAGAGGCGCGCTCAGAGTGATTAAAGCACCGGCTAAAATTAGCTTAAAATGGCCGCCTCGAGCTTCAGGCCTGAGTTAGAGATTCATATCAAACTAAAACTAATTTCAGTAACCACAAAATAAACATGGAGCCGAATAAAGCTTTATATTCTTCCACCGGAGCGCATACAATCAGACCTCGCCGCAGCGCAGCGTTACATTCCTGCAGGAGCTGAAAACGTGACAGTTGCGAATCAAAAGTTTGACAGTAAGTGTTTCAAAATATCATTGTAACATCTATTATAAACGATGTGTGATAGAAGACCTGTTCTTACCATGCTGTCCGACGCGGTGAATCAATAAACGATTATTTTCTTGGTTCTTCTATCAGGGAATCTGAACAGCCGAGCCAGTGCGTGTGTGTGTGTGTGTGAGAGAGAGAGAGAGAAAGAGAGAATCACTGCACAGCCGCAGTGAAGGGCTGCTCAAGCATATGCACTGTCATTGGGACACTTGGCAATGAAATGGACAAATATGTGCCACCAGAGTTTTGAATTACAACTTTCCATTATATCGTTTAAAACTATCATTTAAATGTAATGAGAATGACAGTGTATATGAATTACATAAGACTCGAACATTTTACTCTATATAAGAGCAATATCTTGCAGTTGTATTTTAGACCAGATAATAATTAGTAAAAACAAATATTCATCATAAATTACCTTCTTCATTAGTAGTTTCAGGCACATCAGTTGATAACCTGTTACAATTTAATACAATATTATATAGCGTACACTATTTAAATGGACAAAGCCAGGTTTTCAATCTTCATTTAAAGTGCACCTAACTCAGAAACGTAGTTTATGCATACCTGAAAATCAGTAATGAAAAAAAAAAGTGGTCAAGCCAAATACGAACAAAATTTATTTTACATTCATAAAAAAATAATGAATGAATATGAATCTTAAGACCCATGAAAAGAAAATTGAATCATACATCTTTCTGAAAGAGAAGGGTGATGGGGGACATAACCTATAAAGACAATTATATAAATAAAGCAAACAAATTATACCTAAATCTAATAATAAATAACCAAAAACTGAAAGGGGAAGCAACAAAATGGGATGTTTTGGTTCCTACTTAGTGTTTATGCAAGCGATAGGGACCTGAACGAAAGAACCGAGTTAAACTATACAACTACAAAACAAATTCTGATTGTTCCTTTGAGCTGTGAGACTTAATTTATCATCAAAATAGAAGACTCGGGTCTGTAAAAATCTATACACAATAGTAGTCTAGAAACGCAGTTGAAGTACAAAAAATAAAATAAAAATGCACCATTTTGAAACTGCAGACAAAAGACACAATGCTTTCTGTCCTGAGTTAATGTTTGAACGCAAAAAAACCTTTTAGAAAACAATGTTTTTTTTTTTTTTTTTTTAATTCACAGCACAGTTGTTTTTCCTTTCTCCCGCTAGTGAAGGACTTATTCTTTGCTCCATAGGATTAAAGGCCGATTTACAGTCCTGTCACTGGCTGTGAAGATAAATGCCGCTTGATATGCCGTTTTGCTTGCACTCACAAGAGCAATGTAGAATTTTCTTCACACCACACTGGAATGTTCATGAACATTCCACAAATGCCACAGAACAACATAATTAGACACCAGATTATGAACTGGTCTTTAGTCTCGGCCAGTTGGTGTGTTTGTGTGGAAGATGGGCTTCCGTTTACATCCGTGACCGTTTCTGTGGAGGAGTCATGCGTTCAGCCAGGCCGAGTCTCTGAAGCTCAGAATGGAAGAAGGCCTGGAGCCGTAGACCAGCCTTTGCTTCATTGGTGTTGCGAGAGTTGTACTCCAGACAGTTGGAAAACATGAGCTCCACATCCTCGATATACTCCACTATAAGATTAACACAAAAGAATAACATTTAGCAATGATTTATGTTGTACGACTCTTTCAAGCCGTTAAAGGGGTTTAGGTAAGGTTCATTCCAAATTACATTTTCATTTACTCAAGTGGATATTTCGGTTTTTGAAAAGTCAATTAGTGTAGAAAAAACCTTCAATTTCATCCCCACTTAGATGCAATGTGTACTTTAGATGTGAAGCAAGTCGATTTGTATGAAAGCATCTTCCAAACGCTTTCCAAAGTTAATTAAACTTAATAAAAATACTCTTAAATCAGACGGTTTTGAACTGGTGAAGTTGAAAACCTTATAGTTAAATATAGACTTATGTGAAAACTAGTTTAATTTAATCCTTGCTTCAACAAAACAAAATGACTGACTTACCAGCAGTTTGATATTCACAGTTGTTAACCTTTTCCCTGATTGTGCTCAAGGCGATGGGTTTTTTGATTATGTCATAGTAATCAGGCACCTGGAAATATGTGCAATAAAAGTAGTGATTAAAACCATGAAAATAATGCCTCAGGTGTAAAACTATAAAAGTGAGATGTCACTTAACAACTGCAAAGATTTAGGAGTACAGCTGGTCGTAAACCAAGAATTGAAGCTCTATGACCTTGTTATAGACGGTAACTTCTAAATGCACTACCTGAGTTCTGGATACCAGTTTCTTGAAAGGCCAGCTGTCCTCGTGTCTGACCAGGTCCACAGTGAGCAGCTCACAGGCTGACAGCTCGTGGACGCCTAAGTTTCTCCCTGAGCTTCGACGATTGGATGAAGTGGTGGCTGGAGCCAAAACGACCTTGGCTTTTGGGGAGACCTCTGCTGGAGAAACAGTGGCAAACCACAATAGATGAGATATGAACAAGAAGTCTCAGAGGAAATGAACAAGTGTCTGCATTTAGTTAAAGATTAATCATGTAATTAACTCCAATCCTAAGAAGTCCCTTTCTTTTTTATTCTGTTCTGGAAACATTAAAAGACTTGTGAGATGTCAGAATTGTGAGGAAAAAATTGCAAGATGGAATTTACAAGTTTATAATTTACAACTGTGAAATACAAACTGAATTCTGAGGGGGAAAAAAGACAGAATAGTGATCTATAAACTTGCCATTACACAAAAAATAGTAAGATCTGTGAGATTATTATTATTATTTCTATTATTTCATGGCAGAGTATTATTTGTGACTGAGGCAAGTCATAATTACCTTTTTTATTTTTGTTTATTTTATTTTAGCCATCCTAATTTGATGTGATGCAGTAAATTAATTTCCTTTAAGCTGATTTATTTAATGCGTGTATGTGCGCATGAATTTATGGACACTCCTTACCAGTACTGGGTCTCTTCCTAGAGTCCCTAGAGTTATTCTCTGCTGTAGGACTGGACTGGTTGGATTTGGTTGTGCCATTAGCAGCGAGCACCTCTAGGCTAAGACGAGCACTGGAGCGGCTTCCTGCCCGGGGAGGGGGCTTGCCATTGGATACTGGGGTGGACTTCTTCCCTGAGTTTTTGGAGCCTCCTTTATTAGCAGACTGGTTCTGTTTGGGTGTGCTCTGCTGTGAGCGAGGAGTGGAATGACTTGATTCAGCCTGTTTTGATCTGGTGTTCAAACGACCTCCTTTATTGCTACGTGGAGGCAGTTTGACAGCAGCCTTCTTGGGCACACTGTTAAATAAACAAGAAAAAAGAAAACAATGTTCATGATATCTTTCTGGACTTAATAAGTAAATGGCAAAAAAACAAAAAACAAACAAAAGCAAAATAAAGAAAAATCGTAGTCCACTAACTCTTCCTCCTCTGACTGTTCTTCTTCTGACTCATCTTCATCCTCTTCTGATTCTTCTTCCTCTTGTTCAGACTCCTCCTCATCCTCCATTTCTTCTTCAGAGTCAATAGAGGAACGCTGACGGGAGTTGATCCTGTGGGAACGCTGTTTGGGACGGCATTCAGGACAGAACCAGTCTTCAGAGGGAACAGCCTGTAAAACAAATGAAGGAATAATCCAAACTTTCAAGAAGTTTAAGAGGTTTTCTATTTACAAATAAATAAGCAATTTATTAACAGATTGCTGATATGCATGTCTATTTTATCCTTGGCTGCATGTGTTTGTTTATACATACACACCTTAAAGGGATAATCCACCCCAAAATGAAAATAGTGTCATTAAATCACTTACCCCCATGTCGCTCCAAACCCTTAAACGCTTTATTCGTCTTCGGAATACAATTTAAGATATATTGGATGAAAACCCGGGAGGCTTTTCCCATTGATTGGCACGTAAATTACAATGTCAAGGTCCAGAACAGTATAAAAAGCCGCGTTTCCACCTCTGGAACTTTACCCAGGAACTAGGGACTTTGGGCTGGTACTGTGTGTTTCCACCACAGGAACCAGGAACTAAAAGTTCCGGGTAAAAAAATGCCCCTCAGAAAGTCCCTGCTGGCGAGGTAGTACTTTTTCAAAGTTCCAGAAACCTTCGGGGCCAGGACTTGGGCACTAAACATGCTCAACCACCATTTATTCGGACCATTTTCAAAATATGACCAATAATAAAACCAAAATAATGACTTTATTCAACAATTTGTCTCCTCTGTGTCTCTCCGCATCACCATAGAGCCATTTTGGAGAATATCCACTGAACACAAACTGCATACGCTATTGTGTCACCTGTGACACAAAGATATGTTTTCTACGTGTATTTATTATTTACACTGATTTGCATTCGTGCAGCACAGCAGATATTCTCCAAAATGGTGCTACCTTGATGTGAAAAGACATGAGACGAATTGTTGAAGAAAGTTGTTATTTTTTTCCTTCACGTAAAAAAAGGATTCTAGTTGCTTCATAACCTTACGGTTGAACCACTGATGGCAGATGGACTATTCAGATGATGTCTTTCATACTTTTCTGGACCTTGACGGTTTAATTTTACTTGGCAGTCTATGGGGCAGACACAAACCTCACGGTTTTCATCCAAAATATCTTTTTTTTTGTTTTCATTGTTTTCAGACGATGAAAAAAGAGTGGAGTACCCTTTTATATCTGCATGGCAATTCGGGGTTTATGAAAAATAACAAGTAATAAGGTTCAACTGAATCAAACCTTTCAAAAACTATGGTTCTTACCTTCAGTTTTGGCCGAACACAGAAAATATGATAGCCTCTGTCACAGGCGTCACATAGAAGCATGTTCTCAGCGTCTCCTTTCCTTCGACACACCTTACAGCGGGCATTGAGGATGGATTTGGCCCAGACTATGCTGCGCTCAAGTGTGGAAAGATGCAAGAAAACCTGCGACAAGCTGGAGCAGGACAACAAAGACTCACGCCAGCGTTCTTGCACAGTTTTCACCTGCCGTCCACTTTCACTGCCATCTGTTGAGGAAAACAGGTTAAGAACTTGTAATTTAAAACAATGTGTTAAAGGGGTCATATGACGTTGCTAAAAAAAACCCCATTATTTTGTGTATTTGGTGTAATGAAATGTGCTTATGCGGTTTAAGGTAAAAAAAAAAATATATACATTTTCCAGATACTGTACATTATTGGTTCTCTATGTGCGACGTACAAAGCTCATCGTCTTGAAAAGGGAGGTGTGCTATGCTTGGCCAGCTATCCAGTGCATTGTGAAAAACAATGGTAACAATACTACAGCAAGAAAAGTTATGCCTTCTTTCTTTACGTGAACATTTGGGCCATGTTATGCAAATCTTCCCACACAGTGATGTAGACATGTGGGGACTACGCGTTTTAGGAGGTTGTGGACGAGTCTTAACTTTTAAAAAGAATATCTATTTGGGTTTTAGACTTCAGCCTTTGCAACTTTAGGAATCCTATCCATTCACTAAGCGTTAATGACACTCCAAAGAGAAAGGAAAACTTTAAATCGCATCATATGACCCCTTTAAAAGGGAAAACGCTTTTTGAAAAGTTTTTTTTTGGTAAATAAGATTTACCATCTTTCTCGCTGGACTGGTCGTCATCTTTCTTTTTGTCCTTTTTCTTCAACTTCTGGTCTTTCTTGGTATCCTCATCACCTGATTAAAACCAAAACATTTAGAAACCAATGAATTAAAAATGAAACAAAAACATTTCTACAAACAAAACAATAGTCCAAATTAGGGATGTAAATTTTCAATAATTTCCATGCTTGAGTTTAAATTAAGAATTAACCAATTAATCATTAACCTTAATGCTGCAAAATGCGTCTGTGTAGAGGTCGGCCGATATTTGTCATTTTTTTATATATCAGCATTGCCCGATATCAGTGTTTAGTAGCGCCGATTTAAAGTCAGGCATGTCGACGGGCAGCCGCGTGTTATTGGTGCGGTGAAAAGTAATGCCCAAGCCAAACTTTTGGAAGATTCAATAACAGTCCTGGGAGATAAATGTAGTCAGAGAATTTCACTCTGCAAATGGGGTGGAGAAGTAGGCATCTCTCACAAACTGCAGCATGGTTGAGGGCTACTTTACTCCGCTCCGCTAACAGGCAGCAGCATGCTCGGAAAGACAGCTGTCCTGGAGCTGCCCAGAACAGAACAGTGACTTACATTTGTTCGGAAGCATGGTTTGATGCAGACAAGCCAGGTTTCCATCCAACTCCTTCGCATTTAGGGATGTCAATATTCAATAATCCCCATGATCGATCGTAGTTTAAATTATGATCAATTAATAACCTTAATGCTGCAAATGCATCTGCATTAACTTTAATGCTGCAAAATACATCTGTGTAGAGGTCGACCGATATATTGGGCCGATATTTGTCCATTAATGCTATTTTGTTGTTCCATTTAATCTTTGAAATTTGCTGTCAACCGATCATGAATTCCAGTTGTACATTTATGCCAAATGAGAGAGGAAGGCATCATTTTCTCTTCAAAGTTAATTTGTTTCTGGATTGATGTTTTTATAGCCTAAACACATAGCCTTAACTTTAGAGTATTTGTTGTGGAGAGAAACTAATAACTGCGTTTATAATGTTTGTAAACATTTTGCTTTATCCTACAGACATTTTAGCCTACATTATTTCTAAATGTAATCGGGCTAATGAAATGTGACGTGAGTCTATACGCTACTTATGTTTTTTTTTCACTCTCAAAATGCTGTCTTATACAAGTAGGGTATTTTTAATAATGCAGCAAACATTTTTAAATATCTTAAAAATACTTTAATGTCTTGATAGATTTTTTTTCTTTTGTTTAGTAGCCTACATTTGGCCAAAATCTAGAAAAGATGCTGCTGCATTGCATTCTCACCAAGAACGATAACTATAAAGATAACTATAAAGATAACAATATTAGTGTCCACACCACCGAACAATATTATCTGTGTATTCCAAGCAGACGGGCGTATCCTGCATTACATTCTCGAGCTCATTACAGCAGGATTGATTCTGATTAGTTAGCATCAGGAATCGTTCATCAGGAAAAAAAAAATCGTTCTGAAAGTGATTCCAAAGATATAATTTATCTGTGCCTTTATCGTTATAGTAGTTGTGTGGAATCTGCTATTCTTTAATAGTGAGAATGATTTTTAGAACTTTATCGTTATCTTTATAGTTACCCTGCTTTGTGTGAACGGGCCTTAAGCATATTATAGGCAAAAAAAAACCCCAAAAAAACCCTGAATCGGTTTTGGAACAGTAATAATACAGAGGAACGCAGAAACAGGAACATAAAATATAGATTTTGCTCAGAGTGAACCCATTGAATATTTTTTTCCGTTTTCAAGCCCTGCCCAAAATTAAATAATTTAAATTAACCATCAATAATCGTTGACATCCCTCATCCATATAGTTTTCAGGAACACATTCTTATACCCTCAAAGTTTCAGAAGAAACCATAGAAGTAACAGATCTTACCTAGAGGAGCTTTCAGGAACTTGCGCTCTATGCCCTGCTCAATCTGTGCAAGAGCATATGCCAAATAGTGGACAATGTTATTGACTGGTTGTGGTGTGCTCACAGCAGTGGACGTGGCACTCTGACCCTCAGCCTTCAATTCTTGCAACCTAAACACGAGGATTCAAACATCAGACTCTGTTTGAACACAGAAATAAAAATACACAGCTATTAAAGTAAAATAACCTGTCTTTGACTTTGACTTGATTCTCATAAATCTCCATTGGCTCCTCTTCTCTGTTGATCAGCCCGTTACCTTTGGACTGGGGATTTAGCAGTTCAATGTTTCCATTTTCCAGTGCAACTCTCCATGAGTTTCTGTCCATCACCTTTTCAGAGGCACAATAAAAAAATAAAAATAAATTGGTAGCACTTTTTTACAGTCCTGTTCCTCATGTACATACTATGTACTTATTATAGTAATTACAATAACTATGTAATAACTAGGTACTAACCCTGAACCTACCCCTAAACCTAACCCTTCCCCTTGTATTACCAGGATTTTCTTAGGTAAATACACTAAGTACATTATAAGTACATGTTAGTACACGTACTGTAAAATAAAGTGCAACCAATAAATTAAAAATAAAAATAAGAGGGGGGATGTTGACCAGATCAAGCTACAACGCACTGTAAGAGATACAATAGTCACAACATTGGAATGTGGTCAATACAATCAACATACTTTAATTGCCCCCAGAGTTCCTTGATAGATGCGGTCCTCAATATCCAGTAGTAGATCTCTGAGACGGTTCTCCATGAAGCGCTCAGCAGGTACAGTGCTTTGTGTGTAAGACGGGCCAACTTTTGGCTTTAAAGTGCTGGTTTTGGTCTCTTGCAGAGATTCATCTGCACAATAAATGACATTGTTTGGATTAACAAATAATTTTTTTCCCCTCTTATGCTCACCAATGCTGAATTTATATATAATATAAATAAATATAAAAGTAGAACTGCCCTCGACTATGGATTTTTCTGGTTGACCAGTAGTCATTCATTTGAAGCATTAGTCGACTAATCGTACGTTTATAGTCTATAGCCAAATAAGCGCAATCATAAAGCTTGCTCAATTTATCTCGCGCTAAAGTTCACAGACCGAGCCTGAAGAAAGCTAATCCGGTTGGCTATCATTATTTTACAAAAGCACTTAAGTTTGTTTTTATTGTATTATTGTGTGCACACAAATAAATGTAGTCTTCACAGATTTAAAATATGTACTACTCTTATCTGTAGGACCAAAAATGATGGAGTAGCCCATTTTAAGAGCAAGAGAGCGCCAAGAGAGCGTGTTGCTGTTCAGTTTTTAGTGTTAACATTAGAACAGGATTAGTGTCGACCATATTTGAAGTCGATTAATGATAGGCGCGAGCATTTGGATGTCTGGCCTGATGTTCTTTAAAAAATCCCATAGTACCTGAGTAATGGTAACGCTGAACAGCTTTGCTATCCATCAGCTGAACAATGTGCTCCTTCTCCTGCAGAAGTGTCTCTTTAAGGCTGCTCTCTCTGTTTCCACGAGGGTTTAGAGCCTCTATGAGCTGCTCTACCTCCTCAGGTGTGCTGTAGAAGAACCACTGATTAGGCCGGTTGACTGGCGGTGAGGTATTCTGGACCAGCATTGGGTCCTCAGTGATGGCATCGGTCTTAACAGGGCTCTCAGTTGAGGAAAGCTCTTCTATTTTAGGTTCGGGAGTAGGACGGGGATCTAGCATGTCCTCTGTCAGGCCAAAGAAGTCTTCCTCGACAAACAGTGCCCCGGCAGCAGGAAAAATCCAGTAGCGGCGATAAAGGCGGTCTCGGCCGAGAGGCAGGATGTAGGTGCAGGCCATAGCTTTCTGAATGCGCTCCAGGAGTTCTTTCTCTTTGAGCTGCTGTTGCTGTAACTCCTCTGGGCTCAGACTCTCTTTCATTTCAACCTCACCCACCGGTTTCTCTTTCGGGAGGTTGTCTGTTTTCTTTACTGGAGAACAAAAACATATGAATAGATTTGTTATAGAATTTTAACAACCATTTCTCAGGGCAAGCAAGAACTGCTAAAATGTAATATAAATGTATAAATGTAACCATAAATCATTAAAGGTCCCGTTCTTCGTGATCCCATGTTTCAAACTGTAGTTAGTGTGTAATGTTGTTGTTAGGAGTATAAATAATATCTGTAAAATTCTAAAGCTGAAAGTTCAATGCCAAGAGAGATATTTTAGAACAGAATTCGCTTACATCGAATGACCTGTTTGGACTACATCCCTCTACTTCCTGCAGTAATGACGTCACTGGAATGTTTTTTGACTAACCTCCGCCCACAGGATTACACAAAAAGGGGTCGTGGTCTTGTTGTGTTCCGACGGAGAAGAGGCAGAGTTGCGTTTGTCGCCATGTCATTGAAACGCTGTTATTTTCATCTCGGAGTCCAATCCTCTTTGTTTGAGGACTCCCAGGGACGCTGTACTTTGAGATCAATGGTTACAATTTATGTTTAACTTGGTTCCCGAAATTATAATCCACATGTAAAACTATGTGCAGCACATTTTGCTGAGGAAAGCTTCCCAATCTCAATCAGTTTAATGCCGGATTCGCACAAAGATTATTCCTGAAAGATGGAGCAGTTCCCTCTTTGTCTGGAGAAGGCACTGTTTATAGACCACAACCGTTAAGTGTATTTTATTGTTTAAGTTGGTGCGTTTAACGGTTTCTGTAACTTATTACAGAAAGGGCAATGCTGTTTAGCTTTGTTAACTAGATGTTAGGGCTGTGCAAAAAATTTAATGCGTTTCCATGCGCATCTCGTCAGTAAAGGCGTTCTGTGATTAGAAGTACATCTCCAGCACGTGCGTTCAGATCAGGATTGCCAGGTTTTCAAAACAAATCCTGCCCACTTGCTTCTCAAAACTAGTCCAAAAACTAGCCCAATCGCGTTTCCAGGAGGGCAACCTGCGCTAAACTGCTGTCGAATCACAACACAGGAACTGCTGGCACCATCAGAACTCGTTACATATTTCTGAAGGAGGGACTTCATAGAACAAGGAAGTCATCAGCCCGTTTTTATGACAGTGAAAACGGCGGTATACAGATAAGTAAATTGTGTGAAAAATACACACAATTTTTACACGCGAAACATGAACATGTTATACTGCACACTTGCACACTCACAATTGAAGGGTTGTGAGTTCTAGTCTCGGGCCGGACGGAATTGTGGGTGGGGGTAGTGCATGAACAGCTCTCTCTCCACCTTCAATACCACGACTTAGGTGTCCTTGAGCAAGGCATCGAACCCCCAACTGCTCCCTGGGCACCGCAGCATAAATGGCTGCCCACTGCACTGGGTGTGTGCTCACAGTGTGTGTGTGTGTGTGTGTTCACTGCTCTGTGTGTGTGCATTTCGGATGGGTTAAATGCAGAGCACAAATTCTGAGTATGGGTCACCATACTTGGCTGAATGTCACTTCACTTTTCACTTTTTTTTAAACACAATCAAAGCTTCAAAAAAAGCACGAAAAACGTGACCTTTAAAGTTCAAAATTTCTCATACCACTTACAGGTTTATTAAACTGAAAAATCGATTATAATAAGACCAAGAATTATCTTAAAGTAAACTGATGTGATATTTCTGCCGACAATTTTAAAAGCTGATACATTTCTTAGATTTGGTTGGTTGCTCCTCCTCATCCTCTGTGTTTTGCTCAGCATGACCTTCCTGGCTTTTCTGTGCTGATGTCCAACTCCTCTCTACAACCAACAGACAGAAACAAGTTTAATCAAAGTGGACTGGAATGTAAGCTTTGTCCCAAAACCCAGGGATTGAGCATTGGTTTATTGGTTCAGCTTACCCTGAAACACTGTCTCCATTTCTTGCCTCCTCTTTGAGTTTTTCATGTTTTTCTTTCAATTTCTGCTCCTGTTCCCTTAGCTTCTCCTCCTTTCTTTTTCGAACCCTGAAATAAGGTGGTGCAACTATTGGTTTCTAAGCACAAGTCTATGTGATAGACCATAGTCAGGTTTAATGCCATATTAATTTTAAAGCGAGTGGAAACCAAGCGTATAAAAGTCCTAGATCATGTTTTATCAGCTTAAAAAAAAATCAGTATGTTGTAAAACAACAGAACATTCATTGAACGTGTTGTACTTCTATCCCTTACAGCCTTGTTTTCATTTCGGTCTAAAATATGGTGCTACCCAGACTCCATGCCGTACCTCTCTGCAGCTTCTTCTCGTTCTCTGCGATGCTGTTCAGCTTTAAGCTCTCGCAATTCCTGCTTGGCAGATCTCTGCTCGTCTGCATTGTCTTCTATAAAGTCTCTTGTAGATACCAAAGTCAGCAGTTTTCCACACAAAGATGGAGGATCTTTAGCTTCTCTCCTGAACACACATGTAACAAAATTAGACTGTGCAAAATCCTAAAATGTTAATTTTTAAATTAACTTATTTCCCCCAAAATGAGAAAAACTAAAAAAATTCTCAATTCAGTCTCAGATTTTCAGACTTTTGGACCCCAATGTATATATAAAAAATAAAATAAAAATAAAAACACCAACCAGGCAGCAGGTCATAGACAGCAATGCAGGAGAGCTTTTTGAGCAGGCACTGGTTTGACAGACACAGCTCCACACAGGGGTCATCTGTGGAGCCAAACCCCCCTGTTTCTGGTAGCGAAACTTTGCATTGGTGGACATGCAATCTGCCCCCGATGCCAGGATATGCAGCCTCAGAATCTCAGAGAGAGTACAGCTGTCCAGATCCAACTGCTTCAGACTACAGCCTGTGAAGAGAAAGAAGAAACATGGTTCCACTGGTTGTTTGAATTTACTGAAAGTATATATTATAACAGTCTATATTATTCATAAAGGCACAAAGTTATAATTCTTTAAGTGGTCATAAAGACAGACATATATCAGGGCACATCTGACCTTGGTGCAGTTGTGGCCAGGCAGCAGCAAGAGATGCCACAGCGCTGATGGCAAACTGTGTGGGGTCAGCGTCATCCTCCAGAGCTTCACTAAGATCTAAGAATGAAACCCACAGTCATTTAAACCTGACTCGCCAGGATACTGAAGGTAAAATAACATATCAGGACTAGTAGTGGTAAACCATATGTCAGCTAGGTGAACTAATGGGCTGAAAATCTTCTAACAAATCGATAAAATATTTTTAAAAATCCTTAAACTTATTTTTTTTATTTTACTTATTTTGCTGTGGCGATTTCTTATTTTTGTTTACTTTTACAGAAAGTATATCTGTCTGTAAGATTTAATAAAGCAAAATATTTCCCAAATTGAGATATCTTCCGTTTAGTCTCTGTATTATAAATAGGCTATTATAAATAGGCTGTAACTAGGGATGCAAATTTTTCCAAAATATTGTATTTGAATATTTGGGCTAATAAAAAAAAAATTTAATATTTATTTACATGACGCATGATTTACATGCTAATGAGAAAGACAATTCTTTTTAATAATCAAGTTTTTTTCACCATTTCTGAACAAGCTTATGATTGAGCATTATACACAACAATGATCTAAAAAATTTTACATCTCAAGGTTTTCTTTTAGTTGAAAAAAATTCTGCAATCATATAGATAACTCCACAGCGCAAAAAAAAGTGCATTTAGTTATAACTGAAAGTTAGTTTGCATGCTAAAGATTTAACATGGATTCCCTGATTAACAGGTATGAAAGCAACAGGTAGTAAAATGTAAATAGTGTTTTTATTTTTTCAAATAATAATTACAGATTGAATACTAAAATATTTGACTATTTGTGCACACCCCTAGTTGTAACCTCTGTAACTCTGACCTTTGGTGTCCGCTTCCGCCACCTGGTCTTTGGCCACTTCCTCCTGTTCCTCTGCCAAAGCCTGAAATATGGCCGAAAGGAAGAAAAATAGCAGTTTCACAGAGTGGCCCCTCAGGATCAGAGCCCACCAAGGCCTCTTCCAGAACCTCTGTAAACGACAACAACCCTCATTAGGAGCATTCCAAAAAATTAATCTCAAAGTCTCCCAAAGAAATAATAAATTAATTAATAAAAAAAAAAAAAAATCAATTCAAGCAATGTGATCAGCTAGAGAGAAAGAGAGAGAAAAAAATTATTATTGTTTTTATAGGAGATGCACACTCAGACTCGCAAGTAAATGTCCACTGCTATGATTGGCTAAAAGTTTTGCTTATTAAAATAACAGTTGGACGCTGCGGTGACATACTCTGAAAACAACATGGGACATTTGGGTTAATTTGGGTACATGAAGCAACAACACGCATGTCTGATATGTTAGGATCACAAGGAAGCCAATTCAAAGACTATTTTTCATAACTTGCATTACACAGTGTCTTGTAATCTTGTAATGTCATCAGCATGATTCGGTTTCCTCTCCACTTACTACAAGCGCATATCAATGGGCTAAAGAGGCAGTGGTGTAGTAACAGTGTGGCTAAGCACCAATCTCTGCAGGAGAAGATCAACGCCTATGTCATAAAGTGGCACATTCCCAAATGACTTGTTTTCTGGATTTAGTTTTCAGTACTTTTGAGCTTTGAAACTTACAAGATGTTTTAATAGTACATTTTAATAGTACACTCAGTTCATGACCCTTTGATTTCTAAGTGTATATTCCCTTTAATAATCATGATAATAAATTAATAACATATATAAAAATATAGTAAAAGTATTAATAGAGTTGTTATCAGGGTTTCTGCAAGATTTTTATTCTATTATCATTGGCAACCTGAACCACTTGAACCCTTTTAACTTTCCCGCACGTATTCAGTGGTCTCAGTACCATTCCATCCATGAAGTGTTTAGAAAACATTACCTTTTTAACCGTTTTAGTTAACTGCTTAAGGGGCCGTTCACATATCGCGTCTTTTGCGCGCTCAAGTTTGTTATTTTCAATGTAGGCGCGTGGTGTGCGCGCTCATAATGGAAGCGACGTTAAAACACCTCTACTTTTCAGAGAGCCGCAAGCACACCGCAGGTCATGTGACAAGAACTAACCAATCAGCTTCATCCTTTCCCGTAATAACTTTGAAATCTCAGCCAAGATGAAGGAACAGCTGACCATAGCTATATATGGATTGTAATTTTGAAATAAATTTAGTAGCAAAGCTACTGCAAGCGATTTTTAGTGCTGCAAATCCATTTATCCTTTGCTGAAATTTCCACGTTTCATGGAGAGATCGTGTCATGATTGGTTAGCAACGACAGGCGCCTCAGTAGCGCAACTGCCCGAGCGCTTTGGAAAGAAGGAGAAAGCGGCACGCCTAGCGTTTTCCACACTTTTTTAGGCGCAATGTGTGAATGGCCCCCAAGGCAATTTCATGATTTCATTCAACATGCAGTAACCACCATCACCTGAAACACCTACCAACCTTAATGTTTACCATTACTAATCTGCACGATTCACATGGGTTATGATTTAAGGCAGAAAAAAACAAATAGAATGTTTTTAAGATACTTGGGCTAGAGAGTGGGAATGGCATAATATCTCAGAGTGTAACGCATTTATGAGCAGTAAGTGTTTCTTACCAAGTGTTACACCATCAGGGAATTCATCCTTTAGATCAAATAGCTCTCCAAATGCATTCAGGAACTCGAGCACCATCAGAGCATCTCCAAATAGCTCTGGAGGAAGACGTGTTTTCACTGGAAGAGGCTTTGGCAGCTCCTAAAGACAGGCACATTTAAAAACAGTGTTAGTCTGCGGCTTATGTACTTGTTCCTGCAAAAATGATTTTAATAGACTGAGAGGGCATGTTACCTTTAGGTCATCACACTCCAGGTCCTCTCGAGGTTTGCTCCATAACTTTAATCGTTCTGCATATTTTTTCTTTTCCTCCTTTAGCTTCTCTCGTTCCTGCAGCACATTTACAATTAGCCGTAAACAACAAACAAAAGTATAACATGTGCAATAATTAATCAAATGTAACAAAATATAAGCATTATTTACTTTGACATATGTAGGACCAAAAATGTGTGACAAACACTAGAGATATATGCACTGAAAAACAACAACAAAAAACCTTCCAACTCACCCTCTCTTTCTGAAGTCTCATTCGTTCCTTCTCCTCTTTCCGCCTATGTTTCTCCTCTTCTAATATCCTCTTCATCTCCTCTCTCTTTTTCTCCTTGTCCTCTTTTCTTTCCTTTTGGCCTCAAATAGATCTTCTCTTTCTTTCTTGAATTTTTTCTTCATAACACAAGCCATGGAAAGAAACAGCTAATTTATGCAGATGCATTACAAAATTCACCATATCACATGTGTAGTCAGTGTGTAACTTGGATTTTGCATTTTAAACTTACCCATGGCCATCATCTGTTCTTTCTGCTGCATCAGTTTGAATTTCTCCTCACCATAATTCATCTAAAATTAGGAAACAAATCAGAGAAACCACACCAGACTGATTTTTTTATTTCTTGAAAAAATTGGTGTGTGGTAAGGGTTTCTGCAGGATTTTAAGCTCAAATTTAATACCTTTTTAAGACCTGCATAAATAAAATTAATACCATATGAATGGGGTTGGGCAATGTCTATAGTACCATATTACACTGTAAAATTACTGATAAAAGCATAAATTTACAGATACAAGTTTTCACAAAAACAAACATTTTATAAAATGCTAAACTTCATATTTCAGCCTTTAAGCCATTTTAAAGAAAATGGATGAGTCAAAAGTATTAATTATTATATTAACTTTAACGATTATTATTGATAAAATATTATATCAATTAAATATAAAATGTGTGCAATAGACAAAAAAAACTCTCTCAATCATTTTCTGGGATTTTATCAATAACGGTAATTACATAATATTTTGCTATAGAGTGTGTTATTGTACTGATATCTTATCTCTAATTGTGCTAACAGCTGCCCCCCTGAATTTATTGATATTTTTCATCTGTGTGGTAAGTTCACAGCAATAATAGAAATTTATCATTTCCAACTAGTTTTATGCCATTTTTACCTTTAAGACATTTTTTTCTAAAAGTGTGCACCATCTTTTGAGTCAAATTCTTACATTTGGGCTTTTTCCAAGCAAATTAAATCATTTACCACATGCTTTAATGCAGCTCCGAGGGACATATAATACTTTAACATTGAAAACTGTAGGCGTTTTGTTTCATTTTTGTGATATACTGGACATCAAATCACAAATAGTTCAAACAAATTGCGATATTATTGCAGGATTCGGAGACCACGTCGAACACCACTACACTTTTCAGATTTTTATAATGCATTGTCTTCTTATTGATCCACCAGTTCACATTTAAAGCTCTGCGTGTTTGCAGGGTAAAAACGAGTCAATTTTCGTATTGTTCTTAACTCTGAACAAAACAACAGTTTTATTGAAAATGCTCATTCATTCTGCCAGCAGGTGGAGCGTTTGGTAGAATCTAACGGTTTCCTTGGTAACAGCAGAACACAAAGCAGCACAGCACCCTTCTTCGAACTGCAGCACTCATGTTGATTTAATGAAGTTAATGAAGCCTTTTGAAGTTTAATCTCACATTCAAGCCATATCGCAAATTCTGGTCTTTTCGTCCCCAAATTTAAGACCTCTTGAAATTATAATTAAGACTTTCCTGTACAATTTAAGACTTTTTAAAGGCCTTAAATTTGACAACTGAATTTAAGACTTCAAGACCAGCGCAAACCCTGTGTGCCATACTTGTAATTGCCTGAATGAAGATGTCCAAGTTGCAAACATTACATCTAAGCCCAAAATAACCCACCTCTGTTGGGGAGGTATCATTAGGACGGCAACCTCTGCCCTTCCCCGGTGGACTGAAGGCAAACACTGGCGGCTCATCCGGGAAGAAGTGGGAGAAACTGTGTTCGGCTATCTTGTATTCTAGAACTGTTGATGGCTGAAAAAAAAAAAAAAAAAAACCAGAAAAGGAAAAAAATAAAATAACAATAAAATAGGCAATCTGAATGATTTTGTTTCATTTTGCGTTTACCTTGAGTCGGATGGTCCCTTTCATTGGTTCACAGTGCTGTTTAAGAAGCAGCTTCAATCGATCTCGACTAAAAACACTCTTCTTACGACTATATGATAGAATGCAAAAGTGGGTGAGGGAGAAATCAGTGAAAGACTTTACAATGAGTAACAAACAAGAGAAACATACATCTATGACATTTCATGAATTTATCTCTATTTAAAAAAAATAATAAAAACATCTGGATCTCACCTAATCTGAGAAGCTTTTACCACTAAAGTTTCACAACCCTCTGGGCTGACAGGCTGAACTCTGTATTTAAATAAAGATGGACTGGTGGCTTTCTTCTTCTTGCTTTAGACAAAAAAAGCATAAAGCATGCAATTTAGATTTGGAAACATATGAAGCATTTCATAGAAAGTAAGTTCTGAGCACCGACCCATAGTTGGTGTTTTGGGAGAAGTGACTGTGGGCTCCTCATCACTGTCACTGATAACAATCGAATCTCCCTCTATATGATGTCTGACATGGCCGTTGACTGTGCCATTGGAATGAGGAGGTGTAACATCCAATATTTTGCAGGGTTGTCTGTTGAGCATGGAAATATTACAACCGATTAAACTAATCTGTGTGAATTGGTTAAGTTCCAAATAGAAAAAAAAAGTGTGAACTACTAACTAATTTATATGAAAAACATACTTCTTTACATTACATGATGAACGAATGAAAACTAGACTTAATCAGACAGCTTGGGAACCAGTATTTTACTTGAAATGTTACTACAAACAGTATGTGTACAGGTAAAATGTTTTCAATCCATTTTAAAAGCACAGTTCATAAAGAAATTGTGAAAATGCAAGCCTATCTCTATGGCTACTAGAACAGCCATTCATTTTCCTTCTCTTTAAATATTGGATTTATCTAAAATGTAGAAAACACATCTCATCACTAACTTGAAAAAAAAATCCAAACATATAGAATCAAGCAGGCCGTTTGGGAGTGATCTACTTGACTGACTGGTTCAGACAGCAAGACTCGAGCCCTGTTCACACCAAGAATGATAACTAAAAAGATAATGATATTAGTGTCGACACCAGCGAACAATATCATCTGTTTATTCTCAAGCTCATAATAGTAGGATGCAT